>NW_026894696.1:0-91938 GCF_032452875.1 Bos javanicus | reverse complement strand
ATGGGGAAGGGGTAGAGTCTTGCAGCAAACCCCAGGCTTTCTTCCTGCAAACTTATCATATGCAAAGCTTAGGTGATTTGCATCATCTTCACAGCCCGGCAGGCCTGTTAACATTTTAAGACCTTTTCTTCAGAAAACTTATTTTTCTCTAAAGGTGGTTGGTCAGGAGCCACCCTCCAAAAAGCATTAGATAAAGTTGCATTCCTACAGAGCAAAGGTGTGGTGGGCTATAACAAGAAAAGAATTAACTCAAGGGTCCCAGGTTACAAACATTAAAGCTACTACTTACACCAATTATATTAATCAATACACTGCCAGGGACACAGCAGGTAAGGGATATGGAAACTTAGCAGCAAACAATGGCCCAACAAGTGAAAAACCATTCACCAATACAATTTCTAATCAATCTTGTAACTACTCAAAAGAATTTGTGTTTAGACAGTTTAGAACATCTCCTGCCTCTCACAGTTGGGAGGCTCTGAACAATCACATGTGGCCGGAAAAACCTATTCAGGCAGGCTAGAGGATTTCCAAAGGAGTTTGTAGGTTAAACACTGTCACACCCAGGAATTATTAACTGGAACTGTAAGCTAACTCTTTTTCAGAGAGAGGTAGTGGGGAGAGCCCCCGTAAAGTCAGAGGTTTAGGTGCAAGCACAAGCAGAAAGTAGGCAGACTCTGGTTTGGGGGTATATGCTCGAGAATTTCCAGGGGACTCCTGAAGCTCGATCCCGCCTTTGCGTATGCAGAGCCTCCTTCCTCATGACCTTTGTCATGGGCGGAGTTCCCTCACTGGCTCCCAGCAGTGATAGAATTCCAGTGGAGCTATTCCAGATCCTGAATGATGATGCTGTGGAAAGTGCTGCACTCAATATGCAATATGCAATATGCACTCAATATGCAATATGCCGGCTCACGGCAGTAGGGGAATCTGGCCTCGAGACGTGTTGAAGAAGGTCTCTCGAGGTCTTTCTCGGGTTGAGGCAGGACACCCTGGGGTCCCTCGACTTGTGCAGGTGACCTCAGGGGGCTTCTCATGGTGGCTCTGAGAAGTCAGGGAAACTGGAGGTGGGAGGGGCCTCTCGGCACTCCACTGGGTTTGGTGCATTGGAAGAGGGCCTCATCTCCAGTTGAGGCAGGAACCTCAGGGTTCCTCTGACTTCAGACTCCGACCGCAAGGTCCCTGCAGACTTGGGACAGGAGAGTCAGGCCTCGTCTTGGGTTGAGGCATGGAACTCCGCTTGCCTCTCGAGGTGTTCCCGGGGAGACAGGCCACTTGTCGAGCGGTATTTGGAACCTGGGGGTCTTTTCCCGACGATGCACGGGCGAGTCACTGCCCCTTCGTGTTGACTTCATTCACAGGGTGGAGTTCGAGAGGGTGTCCGGGCATCGGGTTCTTATCAAGAGGGGACCGGGAAATCGGGGTCCTTCGGAATGTGGAACCACCCACGAGGCCACGTCTGGAATGTCGTCGTGAGACCGGCCTCATCCTGAGGTGCGACCGGAAGGCCGGGAACCCCTTCCAGACAAAGCAGGGGAGTCGACCCTCCTGTCCAGATCAGGAGGGTAGAAGAGCTCAGAGGAAGTGTTGCCAGAAAACTTCGGTGTTCCTCTCGAGGGAGACCGGGATGTCGGGGCACTTTGTGGGTCGCATCAAGGGTGACAAGTACCGTTTCGAACTCCAATTCCTAAAGTGGGACTTCTCCTGAGACGCTGTAGCGGCACAGGGCTACATCTTGCGATGACGGGGGAACCACGTGGTTTTCTCGAGGTGTAGCAGGATTCTCGAATTACGACGGGGAATTCAGGATGCTTCTTGTGTAGGCCCAGGAAGTCCAATCTTCCATTCGAGTTGCGAAGGAAAGCTGGGGATTGCTCTCGAGTGACTGCAGGGCCAATAGACCTCATCTAGGCTTGTGTCCAGAAGCCAGTGTTCCTCTCCAGGGGCGACAGGGATCTCGGGGTTGCATTCCAGACACACCCGGGAGACAGGCATCCATCTCGAGTGGAAGCAAAGAACCCCGCTCTGCTCTCGAGTCGCGACGGGTATCTCTTGGAGCTCACTGGGTGGACTAAAGGGAGTCAAGCCTCCTGAGGCTTTTGGAGAGGTCGCGAGATTGGTCTCTAGGCCATGCAGGAGACGAAGGCCCTCATCTCGCGATGACGGGGAGTCTTGGGGTTGTTCTCGGCGGCGGCCCCAGTGTGCGCTTTCTCACGAGGTACGACGGCGAGGTCAGTGAGCCTCTCGTGGGGCGCCAGGGAAGTCGGGTCTCCATGCGAGTGGCGAGGGCGAGCGCGTCATTGCTCTCGAGCCATGGTAGCGTGCCGGGGACCAGCCCCGGCTGATCCAGGGTATTCGAAGGAGAGACGGCGTAGGCGAAGATCAGGAAACCACTGCTTAATTAAATGTTAATTAAGGATATAAAGAGTAATAGAATGAGGATAGCTCAGTGAGGAAATTCAGTGGCGAAAAGAGGCTGAATAATTCAGCCAGAAGGTAAGAGAAAGAACGACATGGTGAGACCAAGTTTCGGTGAACAAGGCCCGCACTTTATTTTTCAAAGTAGTTTTTATACCTTAAGTTATGCATAGAGGATAATGGGGAAGGGGTAGAGTCTTGCAGCAAACCAGGCTTTCTTCCTGCAAACTTATCATATGCAAAAGCTTAGGTGATTTGCATCATCTTCTGGCCCGGAGGCCTGTTAACATTTTAAGACCTTTTCTTCAGAAAACTTATTTTTCTCTAAAGGTGGTTGGTCAGGAGCCACCCTCCAAAAAAGCATTAGATAAAGTTGCATTCCTACAGAGCAAAGGTGTGGTGGGCTATAACAAGAAAAGAATTAACTCAAGGGTCCCAGGTTACAAACATTAAAGCTACTACTTACACCAATTATATTAATCAATACACTGCCAGGGACACAGCAGGTAAGGGATATGGAAACTTAGCAGCAAACAATGGCCCAACAAGTGAAAAACCATTCACCAATACAATTTCTAATCAATCTTGTAACTACTCAAAAGAATTTGTGTTTAGACAGTTTAGAACATCTCCTGCCTCTCACAGTTGGGAGGCTCTGAACAATCACATGTGGCCGGAAAAACCTATTCAGGCAGGCTAGAGGATTTCCAAAGGAGTTTGTAGGTTAAACACTGTCACACCCAGGAATTATTAACTGGAACTGTAAGCTAACTCTTTTTTCAGAGAGAGGTAGTGGGGGAGAGCCCCCGTAAAGTCAGAGGTTTAGGTGCAAGCACAAGCAGAAAGTAGGCAGACTCTGGTTTTGGGGGTATATGCTCGAGAATTTCCAGGGGGACTCCTGAAGCTCGATCCCGCCTTTGCGTATGCCGAGCCTCCTTCCTCATGACCTTTGTCATGGGCGGAGTTCCTCACTGGCTCCCAGCAGTGATAGAATTCCAGTGGAGCTATTCCAGATCCTGAATGATGATGCTGTGGAAAGTGCTGCACTCAATATGCAATATGCAATATGCACTCAATATGCAATATGCCGGCTCACGGCAGTAGGGGAATCTGGCCTCGAGACGTGTTGAAGAAGGTCTCTCGAGGTCTTTCTCGGGTTGAGGCAGGACACCCTGGGGTCCCTCGACTTGTGCAGGTGACCTCAGGGGGCTTCTCATGGTGGCTCTGAGAAGTCAGGGAAACTGGAGGTGGGAGGGGCCTCTCGGCACTCCACTGGGTTTGGTGCATTGGAAGAGGGCCTCATCTCCAGTTGAGGCAGGAACCTCAGGGTTCCTCTGACTTCAGACTCCGACCGCAAGGTCCCTGCAGACTTGGGACAGGAGAGTCAGGCCTCGTCTTGGGTTGAGGCATGGAACTCCGCTTGCCTCTCGAGGTGTTCCCGGGGAGACAGGCCACTTGTCGAGCGGTATTTGGAACCTGGGGGTCTTTTCCCGACGATGCACGGGCGAGTCACTGCCCCTTCGTGTTGACTTCATTCACAGGGTGGAGTTCGAAGAGGTGTCCGGGCATCGGGTTCTTATCAAGAGGGGACCGGGAAATCGGGGTCCTTCGGAATGTGGAACCACCCACGAGGCCACGTCTGGAATGTCGTCGTGAGACCGGCCTCATCCTGAGGTGCGACCGGAAGGCCGGGAACCCCTTCCAGACAAAGCAGGGAGTCGACCCTCCTGTCCAGATCAGGAGGGTAGAAGAGGCTCAGAGGAAGTGTTGCCAGAAAACTTCGGTGTTCCTCTCGAGGAGACCGGGATGTCGGGGCACTTTGTGGGTCGCATCAAGGGTGACAAGTACCGTTTCGAACTCCAATTCCTAAAGTGGGACTTCTCCTGAGACGCTGTAGCGGCACAGGGCTACATCTTGCGATGACGGGGGAACCACGTGGTTTTCTCGAGGTGTAGCAGGATTCTCGAATTACGACGGGGAATTCAGGATGCTTCTTGTGTAGGCCCAGGGAAGTCCAATCTTCCATTCGAGTTGCGAAGGAAAGCTGGGGATTTCTCTCGAGTGACTGCAGGGCCAATAGACCTCATCTAGGCTTGTGTCCAGAAGCCAGTGTTCCTCTCCAGGGGCGACAGGGATCTCGGGGTTGCATTCCAGACACACCCGGGAGACAGGCATCCATCTCGAGTGGAAGCAAAGAACCCCGCTCTGCTCTCGAGTCGCGACGGGTATCTCTTGGAGCTCACTGGGTGGACTAAAGGGAGTCAAGCCTCCTGAGGCTTTTGGAGAGAGGTCGCGAGATTGGTCTCTAGGCCATGCAGGAGACGAAGGCCCTCATCTCGCGATGACGGGGGAGTCTTGGGGTTGTTCTCGAGCGGCGGCCCCAGTGTGCGCTTTCTCACGAGGTACGACGGCGAGGTCAGTGAGCCTCTCGTGGGGCGCCAGGGAAGTCGGGTCTCCATGCGAGTGGCGAGGGCGAGCGCGTCATTGCTCTCGAGCCATGGTAGCGTGCCGGGGACCAGCCCCGGCTGATCCAGGGTATTCGAAGGAGAGACGGCGTAGGCGAAGATCAGGAAACCACTGCTTAATTAAATGTTAATTAAGGATATAAAGAGTAATAGAATGAGGATAGCTCAGTGAGGAAATTCAGTGGCGAAAAGAGGCTGAATAATTCAGCCAGAAGGTAAGAGAAAGAACGACATGGTGAGACCAAGTTTCGGTGAACAAGGCCCGCACTTTATTTTTCAAAGTAGTTTTTATACCTTAAGTTATGCATAGAGGATAATGGGGGAAGGGGTAGAGTCTTGCAGCAAACCAGGCTTTCTTCCTGCAAACTTATCATATGCAAAAGCTTAGGTGATTTGCATCATCTTCTGGCCCGGAGGCCTGTTAACATTTTAAGACCTTTTCTTCAGAAACCTTATTTTTCTCTAAAGGTGGTTGGTCAGGAGCCACCCTCCAAAAAAGCATTAGATAAAGTTGCATTCCTACAGAGCAAAGGTGTGGTGGGCTATAACAAGAAAAAGAATTAACTCAAGGGTCCCAGGTTACAAACATTAAAGCTACTACTTACACCAATTATATTAATCAATACACTGCCAGGGACACAGCAGGTAAGGGATATGGAAACTTAGCAGCAAACAATGGCCCAACAAGTGAAAAACCATTCACCAATACAATTTCTAATCAATCTTGTAACTACTCAAAAGAATTTGTGTTTAGACAGTTTAGAACATCTCCTGCCTCTCACAGTTGGGAGGCTCTGAACAATCACATGTGGCCGGAAAAACCTATTCAGGCAGGCTAGAGGATTTCCAAAGGAGTTTGTAGGTTAAACACTGTCACACCCAGGAATTATTAACTGGAACTGTAAGCTAACTCTTTTTCAGAGAGAGGTAGTGGGGGAGAGCCCCCGTAAAGTCAGAGGTTTAGGTGCAAGCACAAGCAGAAAGTAGGCAGACTCTGGTTTGGGGGTATATGCTCGAGAATTTCCAGGGGGACTCCTGAAGCTCGATCCCGCCTTTGCGTATGCCGAGCCTCCTTCCTCATGACCTTTGTCATGGGCGGAGTTCCTCACTGGCTCCCAGCAGTGATAGAATTCCAGTGGAGCTATTCCAGATCCTGAATGATGATGCTGTGGAAAGTGCTGCACTCAATATGCAATATGCAATATGCACTCAATATGCAATATGCCGGCTCACGGCAGTAGGGAATCTGGCCTCGAGACGTGTTGAAGAAGGTCTCTCGAGGTCTTTCTCGGGTTGAGGCAGGACACCCTGGGGTCCCTCGACTTGTGCAGGTGACCTCAGGGGGCTTCTCATGGTGGCTCTGAGAAGTCAGGGAAACTGGAGGTGGGAGGGGCCTCTCGGCACTCCACTGGGTTTGGTGCATTGGAAGAGGGCCTCATCTCCAGTTGAGGCAGGAACCTCAGGGTTCCTCTGACTTCAGACTCCGACCGCAAGGTCCCTGCAGACTTGGGACAGGAGAGTCAGGCCTCGTCTTGGGTTGAGGCATGGAACTCCGCTTGCCTCTCGAGGTGTTCCCGGGGAGACAGGCCACTTGTCGAGCGGTATTTGGAACCTGGGGGTCTTTTCCCGACGATGCACGGGCGAGTCACTGCCCCTTCGTGTTGACTTCATTCACAGGGTGGAGTTCGAAGAGGTGTCCGGGCATCGGGTTCTTATCAAGAGGGGACCGGGAAATCGGGGTCCTTCGGAATGTGGAACCACCCACGAGGCCACGTCTGGAATGTCGTCGTGAGACCGGCCTCATCCTGAGGTGCGACCGGAAGGCCGGGAACCCCTTCCAGACAAAGCAGGGGAGTCGACCCTCCTGTCCAGATCAGGAGGGTAGAAGAGGCTCAGAGGAAGTGTTGCCAGAAAACTTCGGTGTTCCTCTCGAGGGAGACCGGGATGTCGGGGCACTTTGTGGGTCGCATCAAGGGTGACAAGTACCGTTTCGAACTCCAATTCCTAAAGTGGGACTTCTCCTGAGACGCTGTAGCGGCACAGGGCTACATCTTGCGATGACGGGGGAACCACGTGGTTTTTCTCGAGGTGTAGCAGGATTCTCGAATTACGACGGGGAATTCAGGATGCTTCTTGTGTAGGCCCAGGGAAGTCCAATCTTCCATTCGAGTTGCGAAGGAAAGCTGGGGATTGCTCTCGAGTGACTGCAGGGCCAATAGACCTCATCTAGGCTTGTGTCCAGAAGCCAGTGTTCCTCTCCAGGGGCGACAGGGATCTCGGGGTTGCATTCCAGACACACCCGGGGAGACAGGCATCCATCTCGAGTGGAAGCAAAGAACCCCGCTCTGCTCTCGAGTCGCGACGGGTATCTCTTGGAGCTCACTGGGTGGACTAAAGGGAGTCAAGCCTCCTGAGGCTTTTGGAGAGAGGTCGCGAGATTGGTCTCTAGGCCATGCAGGAGACGAAGGCCCTCATCTCGCGATGACGGGGGAGTCTTGGGGTTGTTCTCGAGCGGCGGCCCCAGTGTGCGCTTTCTCACGAGGTACGACGGCGAGGTCAGTGAGCCTCTCGTGGGGCGCCAGGGAAGTCGGGTCTCCATGCGAGTGGCGAGGGCGAGCGCGTCATTGCTCTCGAGCCATGGTAGCGTGCCGGGGACCAGCCCCGGCTGATCCAGGGTATTCGAAGGAGAGACGGCGTAGGCGAAGATCAGGAAACCACTGCTTAATTAAATGTTAATTAAGGATATAAAGAGTAATAGAATGAGGATAGCTCAGTGAGGAAATTCAGTGGCGAAAAGAGGCTGAATAATTCAGCCAGAAGGTAAGAGAAAGAACGACATGGTGAGACCAAGTTTCGGTGAACAAGGCCCGCACTTTATTTTTCAAAGTAGTTTTTATACCTTAAGTTATGCATAGAGGATAATGGGGGAAGGGGTAGAGTCTTGCAGCAAACCAGGCTTTCTTCCTGCAAACTTATCATATGCAAAAGCTTAGGTGATTTGCATCATCTTCTGGCCCGGAGGCCTGTTAACATTTTAAGACCTTTTCTTCAGAAACCTTATTTTTCTCTAAAGGTGGTTGGTCAGGAGCCACCCTCCAAAAAAGCATTAGATAAAGTTGCATTCCTACAGAGCAAAGGTGTGGTGGGCTATAACAAGAAAAAGAATTAACTCAAGGGTCCCAGGTTACAAACATTAAAGCTACTACTTACACCAATTATATTAATCAATACACTGCCAGGGACACAGCAGGTAAGGGATATGGAAACTTAGCAGCAAACAATGGCCCAACAAGTGAAAAACCATTCACCAATACAATTTCTAATCAATCTTGTAACTACTCAAAAGAATTTGTGTTTAGACAGTTTAGAACATCTCCTGCCTCTCACAGTTGGGAGGCTCTGAACAATCACATGTGGCCGGAAAAACCTATTCAGGCAGGCTAGAGGATTTCCAAAGGAGTTTGTAGGTTAAACACTGTCACACCCAGGAATTATTAACTGGAACTGTAAGCTAACTCTTTTTTCAGAGAGAGGTAGTGGGGGAGAGCCCCCGTAAAGTCAGAGGTTTAGGTGCAAGCACAAGCAGAAAGTAGGCAGACTCTGGTTTTGGGGGTATATGCTCGAGAATTTCCAGGGGGACTCCTGAAGCTCGATCCCGCCTTTGCGTATGCCGAGCCTCCTTCCTCATGACCTTTGTCATGGGCGGAGTTCCTCACTGGCTCCCAGCAGTGATAGAATTCCAGTGGAGCTATTCCAGATCCTGAATGATGATGCTGTGGAAAGTGCTGCACTCAATATGCAATATGCAATATGCACTCAATATGCAATATGCCGGCTCACGGCAGTAGGGGAATCTGGCCTCGAGACGTGTTGAAGAAGGTCTCTCGAGGTCTTTCTCGGGTTGAGGCAGGACACCCTGGGGTCCCTCGACTTGTGCAGGTGACCTCAGGGGGCTTCTCATGGTGGCTCTGAGAAGTCAGGGAAACTGGAGGTGGGAGGGGCCTCTCGGCACTCCACTGGGTTTGGTGCATTGGAAGAGGGCCTCATCTCCAGTTGAGGCAGGAACCTCAGGGTTCCTCTGACTTCAGACTCCGACCGCAAGGTCCCTGCAGACTTGGGACAGGAGAGTCAGGCCTCGTCTTGGGTTGAGGCATGGAACTCCGCTTGCCTCTCGAGGTGTTCCCGGGGAGACAGGCCACTGGTCGAGCGGTATTTGGAACCTGGGGGTCTTTTCCCGACGATGCACGGGCGAGTCACTGCCCCTTCGTGTTGACTTCATTCACAGGGTGGAGTTCGAAGAGGTGTCCGGGCATCGGGTTCTTATCATGAGGGGACCGGGAAATCGGGGTCCTTCGGAATGTGGAACCACCCACGAGGCCACGTCTGGAATGTCGTCGTGAGACCGGCCTCATCCTGAGGTGCGACCGGAAGGCCGGGAACCCCTTCCAGACAAAGCAGGGGAGTCGACCCTCCTGTCCAGATCAGGAGGGTAGAAGAGGCTCAGAGGAAGTGTTGCCAGAAAACTTCGGTGTTCCTCTCGAGGGAGACCGGGATGTCGGGGCACTTTGTGGGTCGCATCAAGGGTGACAAGTACCGTTTCGAACTCCAATTCCTAAAGTGGGACTTCTCCTGAGACGCTGTAGCGGCACAGGGCTACATCTTGCGATGACGGGGGAACCACGTGGTTTTTCTCGAGGTGTAGCAGGATTCTCGAATTACGACGGGGAATTCAGGATGCTTCTTGTGTAGGCCCAGGGAAGTCCAATCTTCCATTCGAGTTGCGAAGGAAAGCTGGGGATTGCTCTCGAGTGACTGCAGGGCCAATAGACCTCATCTAGGCTTGTGTCCAGAAGCCAGTGTTCCTCTCCAGGGGCGACAGGGATCTCGGGGTTGCATTCCAGACACACCCGGGGAGACAGGCATCCATCTCGAGTGGAAGCAAAGAACCCCGCTCTGCTCTCGAGTCGCGACGGGTATCTCTTGGAGCTCACTGGGTGGACTAAAGGGAGTCAAGCCTCCTGAGGCTTTTGGAGAGAGGTCGCGAGATTGGTCTCTAGGCCATGCAGGAGACGAAGGCCCTCATCTCGCGATGACGGGGGAGTCTTGGGGTTGTTCTCGAGCGGCGGCCCCAGTGTGCGCTTTCTCACGAGGTACGACGGCGAGGTCAGTGAGCCTCTCGTGGGGCGCCAGGGAAGTCGGGTCTCCATGCGAGTGGCGAGGGCGAGCGCGTCATTGCTCTCGAGCCATGGTAGCGTGCCGGGGACCAGCCCCGGCTGATCCAGGGTATTCGAAGGAGAGACGGCGTAGGCGAAGATCAGGAAACCACTGCTTAATTAAATGTTAATTAAGGATATAAAGAGTAATAGAATGAGGATAGCTCAGTGAGGAAATTCAGTGGCGAAAAGAGGCTGAATAATTCAGCCAGAAGGTAAGAGAAAGAACGACATGGTGAGACCAAGTTTCGGTGAACAAGGCCCGCACTTTATTTTTCAAAGTAGTTTTTATACCTTAAGTTATGCATAGAGGATAATGGGGGAAGGGGTAGAGTCTTGCAGCAAACCAGGCTTTCTTCCTGCAAACTTATCATATGCAAAAGCTTAGGTGATTTGCATCATCTTCTGGCCCGGAGGCCTGTTAACATTTTAAGACCTTTTCTTCAGAAACCTTATTTTTCTCTAAAGGTGGTTGGTCAGGAGCCACCCTCCAAAAAAGCATTAGATAAAGTTGCATTCCTACAGAGCAAAGGTGTGGTGGGCTATAACAAGAAAAAGAATTAACTCAAGGGTCCCAGGTTACAAACATTAAAGCTACTACTTACACCAATTATATTAATCAATACACTGCCAGGGACACAGCAGGTAAGGGATATGGAAACTTAGCAGCAAACAATGGCCCAACAAGTGAAAAACCATTCACCAATACAATTTCTAATCAATCTTGTAACTACTCAAAAGAATTTGTGTTTAGACAGTTTAGAACATCTCCTGCCTCTCACAGTTGGGAGGCTCTGAACAATCACATGTGGCCGGAAAAACCTATTCAGGCAGGCTAGAGGATTTCCAAAGGAGTTTGTAGGTTAAACACTGTCACACCCAGGAATTATTAACTGGAACTGTAAGCTAACTTTTTCAGAGAGAGGTAGTGGGGGAGAGCCCCCGTAAAGTCAGAGGTTTAGGTGCAAGCACAAGCAGAAAGTAGGCAGACTCTGGTTTTGGGGGTATATGCTCGAGAATTTCCAGGGGACTCCTGAAGCTCGATCCCGCCTTTGCGTATGCCGAGCCTCCTTCCTCATGACCTTTGTCATGGGCGGAGTTCCTCACTGGCTCCCAGCAGTGATAGAATTCCAGTGGAGCTATTCCAGATCCTGAATGATGATGCTGTGGAAAGTGCTGCACTCAATATGCAATATGCAATATGCACTCAATATGCAATATGCCGGCTCACGGCAGTAGGGGAATCTGGCCTCGAGACGTGTTGAAGAAGGTCTCCCGAGGTCTTTCTCGGGTTGAGGCAGGACACCCTGGGGTCCCTCGACTTGTGCAGGTGACCTCAGGGGGCTTCTCATGGTGGCTCTGAGAAGTCAGGGAAACTGGAGGTGGGAGGGGCCTCTCGGCACTCCACTGGGTTTGGTGCATTGGAAGAGGGCCTCATCTCCAGTTGAGGCAGGAACCTCAGGGTTCCTCTGACTTCAGACTCCGACCGCAAGGTCCCTGCAGACTTGGGACAGGAGAGTCAGGCCTCGTCTTGGGTTGAGGCATGGAACTCCGCTTGCCTCTCGAGGTGTTCCCGGGGAGACAGGCCACTTGTCGAGCGGTATTTGGAACCTGGGGGTCTTTTCCCGACGATGCACGGGCGAGTCACTGCCCCTTCGTGTTGACTTCATTCACAGGGTGGAGTTCGAAGAGGTGTCCGGGCATCGGGTTCTTATCAAGAGGGGACCGGGAAATCGGGGTCCTTCGGAATGTGGAACCACCCACGAGGCCACGTCTGGAATGTCGTCGTGAGACCGGCCTCATCCTGAGGTGCGACCGGAAGGCCGGGAACCCCTTCCAGACAAAGCAGGGGAGTCGACCCTCCTGTCCAGATCAGGAGGGTAGAAGAGGCTCAGAGGAAGTGGTGCCGGAAAACTCGGTGTTCCTCTCGAGGGAGACCGGGATGTCGGGGCACTTTGTGGGTCGCATCAAGGGTGCCAAGTACCGTTTCGACCTCCAATTCCTAACGTGGGACTTCTCCTGAGACGCTGTAGCGGCACAGGGCTTCATCTTGCGATGACGGGGGAACCACGTGGTTTTTCTCGAGGTGTAGCGGGATTCTCGAGTTACGACGGGGAATTCAGGATGCCTCTTGTGTTGGCCCAGGGAAGTCCAATCTTCCATTCGAGTTGCGAAGGAAAGCTGGGGATTGCTCTCGAGTGACTGCAGGGCCAATAGACCTCATCTAGGCTTGTGTCCAGAAGCCAATGTTCCTCTCCAGGGGCGACAGGGATCTCGGGGTTGCATTCCGGGAGACAGGCATCCATCTCGAGTGGAAGCAAAGAACCCCGCTCTGCTCTCGAGTCGCGACGGGTATCTCTTGGAGCTCACTGGGTGGACTAAAGGGAGTCAAGCCTCCTGAGGCTTTTGGAGAGAGGTCGCGAGATTGGTCTCTAGGCCATGCAGGAGACGAAGGCCCTCATCTCGCGATGACGGGGGAGTCGTTCTCGAGCGGCGGCCCCAGTGTGCGCTTTCTCACGAGGTACGACGGCGAGGTCAGTGAGCCTCTCGTGGGGCGCCAGGGAAGTCGGGTCTCCATGCGAGTGGCGAGGGCGAGCGCGTCATTGCTCTCGAGCCATGGCGTGCCGGGGACCAGCCCCGGCTGATCCAGGGTATTAGACGGCGTAGGCGAAGATCAGGAAACCACTGCTTAATTAAATGTTAATTAAGGATATAAAGAGTAATAGAATGAGGATAGCTCAGTGAGGAAATTCAGTGGCGAAAAGAGGCTGAATAATTCAGCCAGAAGGTAAGAGAAAGAACGACATGGTGAGACCAAGTTTCGGTGAACAAGGCCCGCACTTTATTTTTCAAAGTAGTTTTTATACCTTAAGTTATGCATAGAGGATAATGGGGGAAGGGGTAGAGTCTTGCAGCAAACCAGGCTTTCTTCCTGCAAACTTATCATATGCAAAAGTTTAGGTGATTTGCATCATCTTCTGGCCCGGAGGCCTGTTAACATTTTAAGACCTTTTCTTCAGAAAACTTATTTTTCTCTAAAGGTGGTTGGTCAGGAGCCACCCTCCAAAAAAGCATTAGATAAAGTTGCATTCTACAGAGCAAAGGTGTGGTGGGCTATAACAAGAAAGAATTAACTCAAGGGTCCCAGGTTACAAACATTAAAGCTACTACTTACACCAATTATATTAATCAATACACTGCCAGGGACACAGCAGGTAAGGGATATGGAAACTTAGCAGCAAACAATGGCCCAACAAGTGAAAATCCATTCACCAATACAATTTCTAATCAATCTTGTAACTACTAAAAGAATTTGTGTTTAGACAGTTTAGAACATCTCCTGCCTCTCACAGTTGGGAGGCTCTGAACAATCACATGTGGCCGGAAAAACCTATTCAGGCAGGCTAGAGGATTTCCAAAGGAGTTTGTAGGTTAAACACTGTCACACCCAGGAATTATTAACTGGAACTGTAAGCTAACTCTTTTTCAGAGAGAGGTAGTCGTAAAGTCGTGCAAGCACAAGCAGAAAGTAGGCAGACTCTGGTTTTGGGGGTATATGCTCGAGAATTTCGGGGACTCTGAAGCTCGATCCCGCCTTGCGTATGCCGAGCCTCCTTCCTCATGACCTTTGTCATGGGCGGAGTTCCTCACTGGCTCCCAGTAGAATTCCAGTGGAGCTATTCCAGATCCTGAATGATGATGCTGTGGAAAGTGCTGCACTCAATATGCTGCACATGCACTCAATATGCAATATGCCGGCTCACGCAGTAGGGGAACCTGGCCTCGAGACGTGCTGAAGAAGGTCTCTCGAGGTCTTTCTCGGGTTGAGGCAGGACACCCTGGGGTCCCTCGACTTGTGCAGGTGACCTCAGGGGGCTTCTCATGGTGGCTCTGAGAAGTCAGGGAAACTGGAGGTGGGAGGGGCCTCCCGGCACTCCACTGGGTTTGGTGCATTGGAAGAGGGCCTCATCTCCAGTTGAGGCAGGAACCCCAGGGTTCCTCTGACTTCAGACTCTGACCGCAAGGTCCCTGCAGACTTGGGACAGGAGAGTCAGGCCTCGTCTTGGGCTGAGGCATGGAACTCCGCTTGCCTCTCGAGGTGTTCCCGGGGAGACAGGCCACTTGTCGAGCGGCATTTGGAACCTGGGGGTCTTTTCCCGACGATGCACGGGCGAGTCACTGCCCCTTCGTGTTGACTTCATTCACAGGGTGGAGTTCGGAGAGGTGTCCGGGCATCGGGTTCTTATCAAGAGGGGACTGGGAAATCGGGGTCCTTCGGAATGTGGAACTACCCACGAGGCCACGTCTGGAATGTCGTCGTGAGACCGGCCTCATCCTGAGGTGCGACTGGAAGGCCGGGAACCCCTTCCAGACAAAGCAGGGGAGTCGACCCTCCTGTCCAGATCAGGAGGGTAGAAGAGGCTCAGAGGAAGTGTTGCCAGAAAACCTCGGTGTTCCTCTCGAGGGAGACCGGGATGTCGGGCACTTTGTGGGTCGCATCAAGGGTGACAAGTACCGTTTCGAACTCCAATTCCTAAAGTGGGACTTCTCCTGAGACGCTGTAGCGGCACAGGGCTACATCTTGCGATGACGGGGGAACCACGTGGTTTTTCTCGAGGTGTAGCAGGATTCCCGAATTACGACGGGGAATTCAGGATGCTTCTTGTGTAGGCCCAGGGAAGTCCAATCTTCCATTCGAGCTGCGAAGGAAAGCTGGGGATTGCTCTCGAGTGACTGCAGGGCCAATAGACCTCATCTAGGCTTGTGTCCAGAAGCCAGTGTTCCTCTCCAGGGGCGAGCAGGGATCTCGGGGTTGCATTCCAGACACACCCGGGGAGACAGGCATCCATCTCGAGTGGAAGCAAAGAACCCCGCTCTGCTCTCGAGTCGCGACGGGTATCTCTTGGAGCTCACTGGGTGGACTAAAGGGAGTCAAGCCTCCTGAGGCTTTTGGAGAGAGGTCGCGAGATTGGTCTCTAGGCCATGCAGGAGACGAAGGCCCTCATCTCGCGATGACGGGGGAGTCTTGGGGTTGTTCTCGAGCGGCGGCCCCAGTGTGCGCTTTCTCACGAGGTACGACGGCGAGGTCAGTGAGCCTCTCGTGGGGCGCCAGGGAAGTCGGGTCTCCATGCGAGTGGCGAGGGCGAGCGCGTCATTGCTCTCGAGCCATGGTAGGTGCCGGGGACCAGCCCCGGCTGATCCAGGGTATTCGAAGGAGAGACGGCGTAGGCGAAGATCAGGAAACCACTGCTTAATTAAATGTTAATTAAGGATATAAAGAGTAATAGAATGAGGATAGCTCAGTGAGGAAATCCAGTGGAGAAAAGAGGCTGAATAATTCAGCCAGAAGGTAAGAGAAAGAACGACATGGTGAGACCAAGTTTCGGTGAACAAGGCCCGCACTTTATTTTTCAAAGTAGTTTTTATACCTTAAGTTATGCATAGAGGATAATGGGGGAAGGGGTAGAGTCTTGCAGCAAACCAGGCTTTCTTCCTGCAAACTTATCATATGCAAAAGCTTAGGTGATTTGCATCATCTTCTGGCCCGGAGGCCTGTTAACATTTTAAGACCTTTTCTTCAGAAACCTTATTTTTCTCTAAAGGTGGTTGGTCAGGAGCCACCCTCCAAAAAGCATTAGATAAAGTTGCATTCCTACAGAGCAAAGGTGTGGTGGGCTATAACAAGAAAAAGAATTAACTCAAGGGTCCCAGGTTACAAACATTAAAGCTACTACTTACACCAATTATATTAATCAATACACTGCCAGGGACACAGCAGGTAAGGGATATGGAAACTTAGCAGCAAACAATGGCCTAACAAGTGAAAAACCATTCACCAATACAATTTCTAATCAATCTTGTAACTACTCAAAAGAATTTGTGTTTAGACAGTTTAGAACATCTCCTGCCTCTCACAGTTGGGAGGCTCTGAACAATCACATGTGGCCGGAAAAACCTATTCAGGCAGGCTAGAGGATTTCCAAAGGAGTTTGTAGGTTAAACACTGTCACACCCAGGAATTATTAACTGGAACTGTAAGCTAACTCTTTTTCAGAGAGAGGTAGTGGGGGAGAGCCCCCGTAAAGTCAGAGGTTTAGGTGCAAGCACAAGCAGAAAGTAGGCAGACTCTGGTTTTGGGGGTATATGCTCGAGAATTTCCAGGGGACTCCTGAAGCTCGATCCCGCCTTTGCGTATGCCGAGCCTCCTTCCTCATGACCTTTGTCATGGGCGGAGTTCCTCACTGGCTCCCAGCAGTGATAGAATTCCAGTGGAGCTATTCCAGATCCTGAATGATGATGCTGTGGAAAGTGCTGCACTCAATATGCAATATGCAATATGCACTCAATATGCAATATGCCGGCTCACGGCAGTAGGGGAATCTGGCCTCGAGACGTGTTGAAGAAGGTCTCTCGAGGTCTTTCTTGGGTTGAGGCAGGACACCCTGGGGTCCCTCGACTTGTGCAGGTGACCTCAGGGGGCTTCTCATGGTGGCTCTGAGAGGTCAGGGAAACTGGAGGTGGGAGGGGCCTCTCGGCACTCCACTGGGTTTGGTGCATTGGAAGAGGGCCTCATCTCCAGTTGAGGCAGGAACCTCAGGGTTCCTCTGACTTCAGACTCCGACCGCAAGGTCCCTGCAGACTTGGGACAGGAGAGTCAGGCCTCGTCTTGGGTTGAGGCATGGAACTCCGCTTGCCTCTCGAGGTGTTCCCGGGGAGACAGGCCACTTGTCGAGCGGTATTTGGAACCTGGGGTCTTTTCCCGACGATGCACGGGCGAGTCACTGCCCCTTCGTGTTGACTTGATTCACAGGGTGGAGTTCGAAGAGGTGTCCGGGCATCGGGTTCTTATCAAGAGGGGACCGGGAAATCGGGGTCCTTCGGAATGTGGAACCACCCACGAGGCCACGTCTGGAATGTCATCGTGAGACCGGCCTCATCCTGAGGTGCGACCGGAAGGCCGGGAACCCCTTCCAGACAAAGCAGGGGAGTCGACCCTCCCGTCCAGATCAGGAGGGTAGAAGGGCTCAGAGGAAGTGGTGCCGGAAAACCTCGGTGTTCCTCTCCAGGGAGACCGGGATGTCGGGGAACTTGGTGGGTCGCATCAAGGGTGGCAAGTACCGTTTTGACCTCCAATTCCTAACGTGGGACTTCTCCTGAGACGCTGTAGCGGGAAAGGGCTTCATCTTGCGATGACGGGGGAACCACGTGGTTTTTCTCGAGTTGCCGCGGGATTCTTGAGTTACGACCGGGAATTCAGGATGCCTCTTGTGTTGACCCAGGGAAGTCCAATCTTCCATTCGAGTTGCGAAGGAAAGCTGGGGATTGCTCTCTAGTGACTGCAGGGCCAATAGACGTCATCTAGGCTTGTGTCCAGAAGCCAATGTTCCTCTTCAGGGGCGACAGGGATCTCGGGGTTGCATTCCAGACGCATCCGGGGAGACAGGCATTCATCTCGAGTGGAAGCAAAGAACCCCGCTCTGCTCTCGAGTCGCGACGGGTATCTCTTGGAGCCCACTGGGTGGACTAAAGGGAGTCAAGCCTCCTGAGGCGTTTGGAGAGAGGTCGCGAGATTGCTCTCTAGGCCATGCAGGAGATGAAGGCCCTCATCTCGCGATGACGGGGGAGTCTCGGGGTTGTTCTCGAGCGGCGGCCCCAGTGTGCGGTTTCTCACGAGGTACGACGGCGAGGTCAGTGAGCCTCTCGTGGGGCGCCAGGGAAGTCGGATCTTCCATGCGAGTGGCGAGGGCGAGCGCGTCATTGCTCTCGAGCCATGGTAGGGTGCCGGGGACCAGCCCCGGCTGATCCAGGGTATTCGAAGGAGAGACGGCGTAGGCGAAGATCAGGAAACCACTGCTTAATTAAATGTTAATTAAGGATATAAAGAGTAATAGAATGAGGATAGCTCAGTGAGGAAATTCAGTGGCGAAAAGAGGCTGAATAATTCAGCCAGAAGGTAAGAGAAAGAACGACATGGTGAGACCAAGTTTCGGTGAACAAGGCCCGCACTTTATTTTTCAAAGTAGTTTTTATACCTTAAGTTATGCATAGAGGATAATGGGGGAAGGGGTAGAGTCTTGCAGCAAACCAGGCTTTCTTCCTGCAAACTTATCATATGCAAAAGCTTAGGTGATTTGTATCATCTTCTGGCCCGGAGGCCTGTTAACATTTTAAGACCTTTTCTTCAGAAAACTTATTTTTCTCTAAAGGTGGTTGGTCAGGAGCCACCCTCCAAAAAGCATTAGATAAAGTTGCATTCCTACAGAGCAAAGGTGTGGTGGGCTATAACAAGAAAAAGAATTAACTCAAGGGTCCCAGGTTACAAACATTAAAGCTACTACTTACACCAATTATATTAATCAATACACTGCCAGGGACACAGCAGGTAAGGGATATGGAAACTTAGCAGCAAACAATGGCCCAACAAGTGAAAAACCATTCACCAATACAATTTCTAATCAATCTTGTAACTACTCAAAAGAATTTGTGTTTAGACAGTTTAGAACATCTCCTGCCTCTCACAGTTGGGAGGCTCTGAACAATCACATGTGGCCGGAAAAACCTATTCAGGCAGGCTAGAGGATTTCCAAAGGAGTTTGTAGGTTAAACACTGTCACACCCAGGAATTATTAACTGGAACTGTAAGCTAACTCTTTTTCAGAGAGAGGTAGTGGGGGAGAGCCCCCGTAAAGTCAGAGGTTTAGGTGCAAGCACAAGCAGAAAGTAGGCAGACTCTGGTTTTGGGGGTATATGCTCGAGAATTTCCAGGGGGACTCCTGAAGCTCGATCCCGCCTTTGCGTATGCCGAGCCTCCTTCCTCATGACCTTTGTCATGGGCGGAGTTCCTCACTGGCTCCCAGCAGTGATAGAATTCCAGTGGAGCTATTCCAGATCCTGAATGATGATGCTGTGGAAAGTGCTGCACTCAATATGCAATATGCAATATGCACTCAATATGCAATATGCCGGCTCACGGCAGTAGGGGAATCTGGCCTCGAGACGTGTTGAAGAAGGTCTCTCGAGGTCTTTCTCGGGTTGAGGCAGGACACCCTGGGGTCCCTCGACTTGTGCAGGTGACCTCAGGGGGCTTCTCATGGTGGCTCTGAGAAGTCAGGGAAACTGGAGGTGGGAGGGGCCTCTCGGCACTCCACTGGGTTTGGTGCATTGGAAGAGGGCCTCATCTCCAGTTGAGGCAGGAACCTCAGGGTTCCTCTGATTTCAGACTCCGACCGCAGGGTCCCTGCAGACTTGGGACAGGAGAGTCAGGCCTCGTCTTGGGTTGAGGCATGGAACTCCGCTTGCCTCTCGAGGTGTTCCCGGGGAGACAGGCCACTTGTCGAGCGGTATTTGGAACCTGGGGTCTTTTCCCGACGATGCACGGGCGAGTCACTGCCCCTTCGTGTTGACTTCATTCACAGGGTGGAGTTCGAAGAGGTGTCCGGGCATCGGGTTCTTATCAAGAGGGGACCGGGAAATCGGGGTCCTTCGGAATGTGGAACCACCCACGAGGCCACGTCTGGAATGTCGTCGTGAGACCGGCCTCATCCTGAGGTGCGACCGGAAGGTCGGGAACCCCTTCCAGACAAAGCAGGGGAGTCGACCCTCCTGTCCAGATCAGGAGGGTAGAAGAGGCTCAGAGGAAGTGTTGCCGGAAAACCTCGGTGTTCCTCTCGAGGGAGACCGGGATGTCGGGGCACTTTGTGGGTCGCATCAAGGGTGCCAAGTACCGTTTCGACCTCCAATTCCTAACGTGGGACTTCTCCTGAGACGCTGTAGCGGGAAAGGGCTTCATCTTGCGATGACGGGGGAACCACGTGGTTTTTCTCGAGGTGTAGCGGGATTCTCGAGTTACGACGGGGAATTCAGGATGCCTCTTGTGTTGGCCCAGGGAAGTCCAATCTTCCATTCGAGTTGCGAAGGAAAGCTGGGGATTGCTCTCGAGTGACTGCAGGGCCAATAGACCTCATCTAGGCTTGTGTCCAGAAGCCAGTGTTCCTCTCCAGGGGCGACAGGGATCTCGGGGTTGCATTCCAGACGCACCCGGGGAGACAGGCATCCATCTCGAGTGGAAGCAAAGAACCCCGCTCTGCTCTCGAGTCGCGACGGGTATCTCTTGGAGCTCACTGGGTGGACTAAAGGGAGTCAAGCCTCCTGAGGCGTTTGGAGAGAGGTCGCGAGATTGGTCTCTAGGCCATGCAGGAGACGAAGGCCCTCATCTCGCGATGACGGGGGAGTCTCGGGGTTGTTCTCGAGCGGCGGCCCCAGTGTGCGGTTTCTCACGAGGTACGACGGCGAGGTCAGTGAGCCTCTCGTGGGGCGCCAGGGAAGTCGGGTCTCCATGCGAGTGGCGAGGGCGAGCGCGTCATTGCTCTCGAGCCATGGTAGCGTGCCGGGGACCAGCCCCGGCTGATCCAGGGTATTCGAAGGAGAGACGGCGTAGGCGAAGATCAGGAAACCACTGCTTAATTAAATGTTAATTAAGGATATAAAGAGTAATAGAATGAGGATAGCTCAGTGAGGAAATTCAGTGGCGAAAAGAGGCTGAATAATTCAGCCAGAAGGTAAGAGAAAGAACGACATGGTGAGACCAAGTTTCGGTGAACAAGGCCCGCACTTTATTTTTCAAAGTAGTTTTTATACCTTAAGTTATGCATAGAGGATAATGGGGGAAGGGGTAGAGTCTTGCAGCAAACCAGGCTTTCTTCCTGCAAACTTATCATATGCAAAAGCTTAGGTGATTTGCATCATCTTCTGGCCCGGAGGCCTGTTAACATTTTAAGACCTTTTCTTCAGAAAACTTATTTTTCTCTAAAGGTGGTTGGTCAGGAGCCACCCTCCAAAAAGCATTAGATAAAGTTGCATTCCTACAGAGCAAAGGTGTGGTGGGCTATAACAAGAAAAAGAATTAACTCAAGGGTCCCAGGTTACAAACATTAAAGCTACTACTTACACCAATTATATTAATCAATACACTGCCAGGGACACAGCAGGTAAGGGATATGGAAACTTAGCAGCAAACAATGGCCCAACAAGTGAAAAACCATTCACCAATACAATTTCTAATCAATCTTGTAACTACTCAAAAGAATTTGTGTTTAGACAGTTTAGAACATCTCCTGCCTCTCACAGTTGGGAGGCTCTGAACAATCACATGTGGCCGGAAAAACCTATTCAGGCAGGCTAGAGGATTTCCAAAGGAGTTTGTAGGTTAAACACTGTCACACCCAGGAATTATTAACTGGAACTGTAAGCTAACTCTTTTTTCAGAGAGAGGTAGTGGGGGAGAGCCCCCGTAAAGTCAGAGGTTTAGGTGCAAGCACAAGCAGAAAGTAGGCAGACTCTGGTTTTGGGGGTATATGCTCGAGAATTTCCAGGGGGACTCCTGAAGCTCGATCCCGCCTTTGCGTATGCCGAGCCTCCTTCCTCATGACCTTTGTCATGGGCGGAGTTCCTCACTGGCTCCCAGCAGTGATAGAATTCCAGTGGAGCTATTCCAGATCCTGAATGATGATGCTGTGGAAAGTGCTGCACTCAATATGCAATATGCAATATGCACTCAATATGCAATATGCCGGCTCACGGCAGTAGGGGAATCTGGCCTCGAGACGTGTTGAAGAAGGTCTCTCGAGGTCTTTCTCGGGTTGAGGCAGGACACCCTGGGGTCCCTCGACTTGTGCAGGTGACCTCAGGGGGCTTCTCATGGTGGCTCTGAGAAGTCAGGGAAACTGGAGGTGGGAGGGGCCTCTCGGCACTCCACTGGGTTTGGTGCATTGGAAGAGGGCCTCATCTCCAGTTGAGGCAGGAACCTCAGGGTTCCTCTGATTTCAGACTCCGACCGCAGGGTCCCTGCAGACTTGGGACAGGAGAGTCAGGCCTCGTCTTGGGTTGAGGCATGGAACTCCGCTTGCCTCTCGAGGTGTTCCCGGGGAGACAGGCCACTTGTCGAGCTGTATTTGGAACCTGGGGTCTTTTCCCGACGATGCACGGGCGAGTCACTGCCCCTTCGTGTTGACTTCATTCACAGGGTGGAGTTCGAAGAGGTGTCCGGGCATCGGGTTCTTATCAAGAGGGGACCGGGAAATCGGGGTCCTTCGGAATGTGGAACCACCCACGAGGCCACGTCTGGAATGTCGTCGTGAGACCGGCCTCATCCTGAGGTGCGACCGGAAGGTCGGGAACCCCTTCCAGACAAAGCAGGGGAGTCGACCCTCCTGTCCAGATCAGGAGGGTAGAAGAGGCTCAGAGGAAGTGGTGCCGGAAAACCTCGGTGTTCCTCTCGAGGGAGACCGGGATGTCGGGGCACTTTGTGGGTCGCATCAAGGGTGCCAAGTACCGTTTCGACCTCCAATTCCTAACGTGGGACTTCTCCTGAGACGCTGTAGCGGGACAGGGCTTCATCTTGCGATGACGGGGGAACCACGTGGTTTTTCTCGAGTGTAGCGGGA
This sequence comes from Bos javanicus, assembly GCF_032452875.1. Lineage (NCBI taxonomy): Eukaryota > Metazoa > Chordata > Mammalia > Artiodactyla > Bovidae > Bos > Bos javanicus. The sequence continues at coordinate 69,399 of NW_026894696.1, read as the reverse complement.
TTCTCGAGTTACGACCCGGAATTCAGGATGCCTCTTGTGTTGGCCCAGGGAAGTCCAATCTTCCATTCGAGTTGCGAAGGAAAGCTGGGGATTGCTCTCGAGTGACTGCAGGGCCCATAGACCTCATCTAGGCTTGTGTCCAGAAGCCAGTGTTCCTCTCCAGGGGCGACAGGGATCTCGGGGTTGCATTTCAGACGCACCCGGGGAGACAGGCATTCATCTCGAGTGGAAGCAAAGAACCCCGCTCTGCGCTCGAGTCGCGACGGGTATCTCTTGGAGCTCACTGGGTGGACTAAAGGGAGTCCAGCCTCCTGAGGCGTTTGGAGAGAGGTCGCGAGATTGGTCTCTAGGCCATGCAGGAGACGAAGGCCCTCATCTCGCGATGACGGGGGAGTCTCGGGGTTGTTCTCGAGCGGCGGCCCCAGTGTGCGGTTTCTCACGAGGTACGACGGCGAGGTCAGTGAGCCTCTCGTGGGGCGCCAGGGAAGTCGGGTCTCCATGCGAGTGGCGAGGGCGAGCGCGTCATTGCTCTCGAGCCATGGTAGGGTGCCGGGGACCAGCCCCGGCTGATCCAGGGTATTCGAAGGAGAGACGGCGTAGGCGAAGATCAGGAAACCACTGCTTAATTAAATGTTAATTAAGGATATAAAGAGTAATAGAATGAGGATAGCTCAGTGAGGAAATTCAGTGGCGAAAAGAGGCTGAATAATTCAGCCAGAAGGTAAGAGAAAGAACGACATGGTGAGACCAAGTTTCGGTGAACAAGGCCCGCACTTTATTTTTCAAAGTAGTTTTTATACCTTAAGTTATGCATAGAGGATAATGGGGGAAGGGGTAGAGTCTTGCAGCAAACCAGGCTTTCTTCCTGCAAACTTATCATATGCAAAAGCTTAGGTGATTTGCATCATCTTCTGGCCCGGAGGCCTGTTAACATTTTAAGACCTTTTCTTCAGAAACCTTATTTTTCTCTAAAGGTGGTTGGTCAGGAGCCACCCTCCAAAAAGCATTAGATAAAGTTGCATTCCTACAGAGCAAAGGTGTGGTGGGCTATAACAAGAAAAAGAATTAACTCAAGGGTCCCAGGTTACAAACATTAAAGCTACTACTTACACCAATTATATTAATCAATACACTGCCAGGGACACAGCAGGTAAGGGATATGGAAACTTAGCAGCAAACAATGGCCCAACAAGTGAAAAACCATTCACCAATACAATTTCTAATCAATCTTGTAACTACTCAAAAGAATTTGTGTTTAGACAGTTTAGAACATCTCCTGCCTCTCACAGTTGGGAGGCTCTGAACAATCACATGTGGCCGGAAAAACCTATTCAGGCAGGCTAGAGGATTTCCAAAGGAGTTTGTAGGTTAAACACTGTCACACCCAGGAATTATTAACTGGAACTGTAAGCTAACTCCTTTTTCAGAGAGAGGTAGTGGGGGAGAGCCCCCGTAAAGTCAGAGGTTTAGGTGCAAGCACAAGCAGAAAGTAGGCAGACTCTGGTTTTGGGGGTATATGCTCGAGAATTTCCAGGGGGACTCCTGAAGCTCGATCCCGCCTTTGCGTATGCCGAGCCTCCTTCCTCATGACCTTTGTCATGGGCGGAGTTCCTCACTGGCTCCCAGCAGTGATAGAATTCCAGTGGAGCTATTCCAGATCCTGAATGATGATGCTGTGGAAAGTGCTGCACTCAATATGCAATATGCAATATGCACTCAATATGCAATATGCCGGCTCACGGCAGTAGGGGAATCTGGCCTCGAGACGTGTTGAAGAAGGTCTCTCGAGGTCTTTCTCGGGTTGAGGCAGGAAACCCTGGGGTCCCTCGACTTGTGCAGGTGACCTCAGGGGCTTCTCATGGTGGCTCTGAGAAGTCAGGGAAACTGGAGGTGGGAGGGGCCTCTCGGGACTCCACTGGGTTTGGTGCATTGGAAGAGGGCCTCATCTCCAGTTGAGGCAGGAACCTCAGGGTTCCTCTGATTTCAGACTCCGATCGCAGGGTCCCTGCAGACTGGGGACAGGAGAGTCAGGCCTCGTCTTGGGTTGAGGCATGGAACTCCGCTTGCCTCTCGAGATGTTCCCGGGGAGAGAGGCCACTTGTCGAGCTGTATTTGGAACCTGGGGTCTTTTCCCGACGATGCACGGGCGAGTCACTGCCCTTTCGTGTTGACTTCATTCACAGGGTGGAGTTCGGAGAGGTGTCCAGGCATCGGGTTCTTATCAAGAGGGGACCGGGAAATCGGGGTCCTACGGAATGTGGAACCACCCACGAGGCCACGTCTGGAATGTCTTCGTGAGACCGGCCTCATCCTGAGGTGCGACCGGAAGGTCGGGAACCCCTTCCAGACAAAGCAGGGGAGTCGACCCTCCTGTCCAGATCAGGAGGGGAGAAGGGCTCAGAGGAGGGGGTGCCGGAAAACCTCAGTGTTCCTCTCGAGGGAGACCGGGATTTCGGGGAACTTTGTGGGTGGCATCAAGGGTGCCAAGTGCCGTTTCGACCTCCAATTCCTAACGTGGGACTTCTCCTGAGACGCTGTAGCGGGAAAGGGCTTCATCTTGCGATGACGGGGGAGCCACGAGGTTTTTCTCGAGTTACGGTGGGATTCTCGAGTTACGACGGGGAATTCAGGATGCCTCTTGTGTTGGGCCAGGCAAGTCCAATCTTCCATTGGAGTTGCGAAGGAAAGCTGGGGATTGCTCTCGAGTAACTGCAGGGCCAATAGACCTCATCTAGGCTGGTGTCCAGAAGCCAATGTTCCTCTCCATGGGCGACAGGGATCTCGGGGTTGCATTCCAGACGCACCCGGGGAGACAGGCATTCATCTCGAGTGGAAGCAAAGAACCCCGCTCTGCTCTCGAATCGCGACGGGTATCTCTTGGAGCTCACTGGGTGGACTCAAGGGAGTCAAGCCTCCTGAGGCGTTTGGAGAGAGGTCGCGAGATTGGTCTCTAGGCCATGCAGGAGACGAAGGCCCTCATCTCTCGATGACGGGGGAATCTCGGGGTTGTTCTCGAGCGGCGGCCCCAGTGTGCGGTTTCTCACGAGGTACGACGGCGAGGTCAGTGAGCCTCTCGTGGGGCGCCAGGGAAGTCGGGTCTCCATGCGAGTGGCGAGGGGAGCGCGTCATTGCTCCCGAGCCATGGTAGGGGAATCTGGCCTCGAGACGTGTTGAAGAAGGTCTCTCGAGGTCTTTCTCGGGTTGAGGCAGGAAACCCTGGGTTCCCTCGACTTGTGCAGGTGACCTCAGGGGGCTTCTCATGGTGGCTCTGAGAAGCCAGGGAAACTGGAGGTGGGAGGGGCCTCTCGGGACTCCACTGGGTTTGGTGCATTGGAAGAGGGCCTCATCTCCAGTTGAGGCAGGAACCGCAGGGTACCTCTGATTTCAGACTCCGATCGCAGGGTCCCTGCAGACTGGGGACAGGAGAGTCAGGCCTCGTCTTGGGTTGAGGCATGGAACTCCGCTTGCCTCTCGAGATGTTCCCGGGGAGAGAGGCCACTTGTCGAGCTGTATTTGGAACCTGGGGTTTTTCCCGACGATGCACGGGCGAGTCACTGCCCCTTCGTGTTGACTTCATTCACAGGGTGGAGTTCGGAGAGGTGTCCGGGCATCGGGTTCTTATCAAGAGGGGACCGGGAAATCGGGGTCCTACGGAATGTGGAACCACCCACGAGGCCACGTCTGGAATGTCTTCGTGAGACCGGCCTCATCCTGAGGTGCGACCGGAAGGTCGGGAACCCCTTCCAGACAAAGCAGGGGAGTCGACCCTCCTGTCCAGATCAGGAGGGTAGAAGAGGCTCAGAGGAAGTGGTGCCGGAAAACCTCGGTGTTCCTCTCGAGGGAGACCGGGATGTCGGGGAACTTTGTGGGTCGCATCAAGGGTGCCAAGTGCCCTTTCGACCTCCAATTCCTAACGTGGGACTTCTCCTGAGACGCTGTAGCGGGAAAGGGCTTCATCTTGCGATGACGGGGGAGCCACGTGGTTTTTCTCGAGTTAGCGGGATTCTCGAGTTACGACGGGGAATTCAGGATGCCTCTTGTGTTGGCCCAGGCAAGTCCAATCTTCCATTCGAGTTGCGAAGGAAAGCTGGGGATTGCTCTCGAGTGACTGCAGGGCCAATAGACCTCATCTAGACTTGTGTCCAGAAGTCAATGTTCCTCTCCAGGGTCAACAGGGATCTCGGGGTTGCATTCCAGACGCACCCGGGGAGACAGGCATTCATCTGGAGTGGAAGCAAAGAATCCCGCTCTGCTCTCGAGTCGCGACGGGTATCTCTTGGAGCTCACTGAGTGGACTAAAGGGAGTCAAGCCTCCTGAGGCGTCTGGAGAGAGGTGGCGAGATTGGTCTCTAGGCCATGCAGGAGACGATGCCCTCATCTCGCGATGACGGGGGAGTCTCGGGGTTGTTCTCGAGCGGCGGCCCCAGTGTGCGGTTTCTCACGAGGTACGACGGCGAGGTCAGTGAGCCTCTCGTGGGGCGCCAGGGAAGTCGGGTCTCCATGCGAGTGGCGAGGGCGAGCGCGTCATTGCTCTCGAGCCATGGTAGGGTGCCGGGGACCAGCCCCGGCTGATCCAGGGTCTTCGAGGAGAGACGGCGTAGGCGAAGATCAGGAAACCACTGCTTAATTAAATGTTAATTAAGGATATAAAGAGTAATAGAATGAGGATAGCTCAGTGAGGAAATTCAGTGGCGAAAAGAGGCTGAATAATTCAGCCAGAAGGTAAGAGAAAGAACGACATGGTGAGACCAAGTTTCGGTGAACAAGGCCCGCACTTTATTTTTCAAAGTAGTTTTTATACCTTAAGTTATGCATAGAGGATAATGGGGGAAGGGGTAGAGTCTTGCAGCAAACCAGGCTTTCTTCCTGCAAACTTATCATATGCAAAAGCTTAGGTGATTTGCATCATCTTCTGGCCCGGAGGCCTGTTAACATTTTAAGACCTTTTCTTCAGAAAACTTATTTTTCTCTAAAGGTGGTTGGTCAGGAGCCACCCTCCAAAAAAGCATTAGATAAAGTTGCATTCCTACAGAGCAAAGGTGTGGTGGGCTATAACAAGAAAAAGAATTAACTCAAGGGTCCCAGGTTACAAACATTAAAGCTACTACTTACACCAATTATATTAATCAATACACTGCCAGGGACACAGCAGGTAAGGGATATGGAAACTTAGCAGCAAACAATGGCCCAACAAGTGAAAAACCATTCACCAATACAATTTCTAATCAATCTTGTAACTACTCAAAAGAATTTGTGTTTAGACAGTTTAGAACATCTCCTGCCTCTCACAGTTGGGAGGCTCTGAACAATCACATGTGGCCGGAAAAACCTATTCAGGCAGGCTAGAGGATTTCCAAAGGAGTTTGTAGGTTAAACACTGTCACACCCAGGAATTATTAACTGGAACTGTAAGCCAACTCTTTTTTCAGAGAGAGGTAGTGGGGGAGAGCCCCGTAAAGTCAGAGGTTTAGGTGCAAGCACAAGCAGAAAGTAGGCAGACTCTGGTTTTGGGGGTATATGCTCGAGAATTTCCAGGGGGACTCCTGAAGCTCGATCCCGCCTTTGCGTATGCCGAGCCTCCTTCCTCATGACCTTTGTCATGGGCGGAGTTCCTCACTGGCTCCCAGCAGTGATAGAATTCCAGTGGAGCTATTCCAGATCCTGAATGATGATGCTGTGGAAAGTGCTGCACTCAATATGCAATATGCAATATGCACTCAATATGCAATATGCCGGCTCACGGCAGTAGGGGAATCTGGCCTCGAGACGTGTTGAAGAAGGTCTCTCGAGGTCTTTCTCGGGTTGAGGCAGGAAACCCTGGGGTCCCTCGACTTGTGCAGGTGACCTCAGGGGGCTTCTCATGGTGGCTCTGAGAAGCCAGGGAAACTGGAGGTGGGAGGGGCCTCTCGGGACTCCACTGGGTTTGGTGCATTGGAAGAGGGCCTCATCTCCAGTTGAGGCAGGAACCGCAGGGTACCTCTGATTTCAGACTCCGATCGCAGGGTCCCTGCAGACTGGGGACAGGAGAGTCAGGCCTCGTCTTGGGTTGAGGCATGGAACTCCGCTTGCCTCTCGAGATGTCCCCGGGGAGAGAGGCCACTTGTCGAGCTGTATTTGGAACCTGGGGTTTTTCCCGACGATGCACGGCGAGTCACTGCCCCTTCGTGTTGACTTCATTCACAGGGTGGAGTTCGGAGAGGTGTCCGGGCATCGGGTTCTTATCAAGAGGGGACCGGGAAATCGGGGTCCTACGGAATGTGGAACCACCCACGAGGCCACGTCTGGAATGTCTTCGTGAGACCGGCCTCATCCTGAGGTGCGACCGGAAGGTCGGGAACCCCTTCCAGACAAAGCAGGGGAGTCGACCCTCCTGTCCAGATCAGGAGGGTAGAAGGGGCTCAGAGGAAGGGGTGCCGGAAAACCTCAGTGTTCCTCTCGAGGGAGACCGGGATTTCGGGGAACTTTGTGGGTCGCATCAAGGGTGCCAAGTGCCCTTTCGACCTCCAATTCCTAACGTGGGACTTCTCCTGAGACGCTGTAGCGGGAAAGGGCTTCATCTTGCGATGACGGGGGAGCCACGTGGTTTTTCTCGAGTTACGGCGGGATTCTCGAGTTACGACGGGGAATTCAGGATGCCTCTTGTGTTGGCCCAGGCAAGTCCAATCTTCCATTCGAGTTGCGAAGGAAAGCTGGGGATTGCTCTCGAGTGACTGCAGGGCCAATAGACCTCATCTAGGCTTGTGTCCAGAAGCCAATGTTCCTCTCCAGGGGCGACAGGGATCTCGGGGTTGCATTCCAGACGCACCCGGGGAGACAGGCATTCATCTCGAGTGGAAGCAAAGAACCCCGCTCTGCTCTCGAGTCGCGACGGGTATCTCTTGGAGCTCACTGGGTGGACTCAAGGGAGTCAAGCCTCCTGAGGCGTTTGGAGAGAGGTCGCGAGATTGGTCTCTAGGCCATGCAGGAGACGAAGGCCCTCATCTCTCGATGACGGGGGAATCTCGGGGTTGTTCTCGAGCGGCGGCCCCAGTGTGCGGTTTCTCACGAGGTACGACGGCGAGGTCAGTGAGCCTCTCGTGGGGCGCCAGGGAAGTCGGGTCTCCATGCGAGTGGCGAGGGGGAGCGCGTCATTGCTCCCGAGCCATGGTAGGGGAATCTGGCCTCGAGACGTGTTGAAGAAGGTCTCTCGAGGTCTTTCTCGGGTTGAGGCAGGAAACCCTGGGTTCCCTCGACTTGTGCAGGTGACCTCAGGGGGCTTCTCATGGTGGCTCTGAGAAGCCAGGGAAACTGGAGGTGGGAGGGGCCTCTCGGGACTCCACTGGGTTTGGTGCATTGGAAGAGGGCCTCATCTCCAGTTGAGGCAGGAACCGCAGGGTACCTCTGATTTCAGACTCCGATCGCAGGGTCCCTGCAGACTGGGGACAGGAGAGTCAGGCCTCGTCTTGGGTTGAGGCATGGAACTCCGCTTGCCTCTCGAGATGTCCCCGGGGAGAGAGGCCACTTGTCGAGCTGTATTTGGAACCTGGGGTTTTTCCGACGATGCACGGGCGAGTCACTGCCCCTTCGTGTTGACTTCATTCACAGGGTGGAGTTCGGAGAGGTGTCCGGGCATCGGGTTCTTATCAAGAGGGGACCGGGAAATCGGGGTCCTACGGAATGTGGAACCACCCACGAGGCCACGTCTGGAATGTCTTCGTGAGACCGGCCTCATCCTGAGGTGCGACCGGAAGGTCGGGAACCCCTTCCAGACAAAGCAGGGGAGTCGACCCTCCTGTCCAGATCAGGAGGGTAGAAGGGCTCAGAGGAAGGGGTGCCGGAAAACCTCAGTGTTCCTCTCGAGGGAGACCGGGATTTCGGGGAACTTTGTGGGTCGCATCAAGGGTGCCAAGTGCCCTTTCGACCTCCAATTCCTAACGTGGGACTTCTCCTGAGACGCTGTAGCGGGAAAGGGCTTCATCTTGCGATGACGGGGGAGCCACGTGGTTTTTCTCGAGTTAGCGGGATTCTCGAGTTACGACGGGGAATTCAGGATGCCTCTTGTGTTGGCCCAGGCAAGTCCAATCTTCCATTCGAGTTGCGAAGGAAAGCTGGGGATTGCTCTCGAGTGACTGCAGGGCCAATAGACCTCATCTAGGCTTGTGTCCAGAAGCCAATGTTCCTCTCCAGGGGCGACAGGGATCTCGGGGTTGCATTCCAGACGCACCCGGGGAGACAGGCATTCATCTCGAGTGGAAGCAAAGAACCCCGCTCTGCTCTCGAGTCGCGACGGGTATCTCTTGGAGCTCACTGGGTGGACTCAAGGGAGTCAAGCCTCCTGAGGCGTTTGGAGAGAGGTCGCGAGATTGGTCTCTAGGCCATGCAGGAGACGAAGGCCCTCATCTCTCGATGACGGGGGAGTCTCGGGGTTGTTCTCGAGCGGCGGCCCCAGTGTGCGGTTTCTCACGAGGTACGACGGCGAGGTCAGTGAGCCTCTCGTGGGGCGCCAGGGAAGTCGGGTCTCCATGCGAGTGGCGAGGGGAGCGCGTCATTGCTCCCGAGCCATGGTAGGGGCCGGGGACCAGCCCCGGCTGATCCAGGGTCTTCGAGGAGAGACGGCGTAGGCGAAGATCAGGAAACCACTGCTTAATTAAATGTTAATTAAGGATATAAAGAGTAATAGAATGAGGATAGCTCAGTGAGGAAATTCAGTGGGAAAAGAGGCTGAATAATTCAGCCAGAAGGTAAGAGAAAGAACGACATGGTGAGACCAAGTTTCGGTGAACAAGGCCCGCACTTTATTTTTCAAAGTAGTTTTTATACCTTAAGTTATGCATAGAGGATAATGGGGGAAGGGGTAGAGTCTTGCAGCAAACCAGGCTTTCTTCCTGCAAACTTATCATATGCAAAAGCTTCGGTGATTTGCATCATCTTCTGGCCCGGAGGCCTGTTAACATTTTAAGACCTTTTCTTCAGAAAACTTATTTTTCTCTAAAGGTGGTTGGTCAGGAGCCACCCTCCAAAATGCATTAGATAAAGTTGCATTCCTACAGAGCAAAGGTGTGGTGGGCTATAACAAGAAAAAGAATTAACTCAAGGGTCCCAGGTTACAAACATTAAAGCTACTACTTACACCAATTATATTAATCAATACACTGCCAGGGACACAGCAGGTAAGGGATATGGAAACTTAGCAGCAAACAATGGCCCAACAAGTGAAAAACCATTCACCAATACAATTTCTAATCAATCTTGTAACTACTCAAAAGAATTTGTGTTTAGACAGTTTAGAACATCTCCTGCCTCTCACAGTTGGGAGGCTCTGAACAATCACATGTGGCCGGAAAAACCTATTCAGGCAGGCTAGAGGATTTCCAAAGGAGTTTGTAGGTTAAACACTGTCACACCCAGGAATTATTAACTGGAACTGTAAGCCAATGTTTTCCAGAGAGGGAGTGGGGAGAGCCCCCCGGAAAGTCAGAGGTTTAGGTGCAAGCACAAGCAGAAAGTAGGCAGACTCTGGTTTTGGGGGTATCTCTCGAGAATTTCCAGGGGGACTCCTGAAGCTCGATCCCGCCTTTGCGTATGCCGAGCCTCCTTCCTCATGACCTTTGTCATGGGCGGAGTTCCTCACTGGCTCCCAGCAGTGATAGAATTCCAGTGGAGCTATTCCAGATCCTGAATGATGATGCTGTGGAAAGTGCTGCACTCAATATGCAATATGCAATATGCACTCAATATGCAATATGCCGGCTCACGGCAGTAGGGGAATCTGGCCTCGAGACGTGTTGAAGAAGGTCTCTCGAGGTCTTTCTCGGGTTGAGGCAGGAAACCCTGGGGTCCCTCGACTTGTGCAGGTGACCTCAGGGGGCTTCTCATGGTGGCTCTGAGAAGCCAGGGAAACTGGAGGTGGGAGGGGCCTCTCGGGACTCCACTGGGTTTGGTGCATTGGAAGAGGGCCTCATCTCCAGTTGAGGCAGGAACCGCAGGGTACCTCTGATTTCAGACTCCGATCGCAGGGTCCCTGCAGACTGGGGACAGGAGAGTCAGGCCTCGTCTTGGGTTGAGGCATGGAACTCCGCTTGCCTCTCGAGATGTCCCCGGGGAGAGAGGCCACTTGTCGAGCTGTATTTGGAACCTGGGGTTTTTCCGACGATGCACGGGCGAGTCACTGCCCCTTCGTGTTGACTTCATTCACAGGGTGGAGTTCGGAGAGGTGTCCGGGCATCGGGTTCTTATCAAGAGGGGACCGGGAAATCGGGGTCCTACGGAATGTGGAACCACCCACGAGGCCACGTCTGGAATGTCTTCGTGAGACCGGCCTCATCCTGAGGTGCGACCGGAAGGTCGGGAACCCCTTCCAGACAAAGCAGGGGAGTCGACCCTCCTGTCCAGATCAGGAGGGGAGAAAGGGCTCAGAGGAAGGGGTGCCGGAAAACCTCAGTGTTCCTCTCGAGGGAGACCGGGATTTCGGGGAACTTTGTGGGTCGCATCAAGGGTGCCAAGTGCCCTTTCGACCTCCAATTCCTAACGTGGGACTTCTCCTGAGACGCTGTAGCGGGAAAGGGCTTCATCTTGCGATGACGGGGGAGCCACGTGGTTTTTCTCGAGTTACGGCGGGATTCTCGAGTTACGACGGGGAATTCAGGATGCCTCTTGTGTTGGCCCAGGCAAGTCCAATCTTCCATTCGAGTTGCGAAGGAAAGCTGGGGATTGCTCTCGAGTGACTGCAGGGCCAATAGACCTCATCTAGGCTTGTGTCCAGAAGCCAATGTTCCTCTCCAGGGGCGACAGGGATCTCGGGGTTGCATTCCAGACGCACCCGGGGAGACAGGCATTCATCTCGAGTGGAAGCAAAGAACCCCGCTCTGCTCTCGAGTCGCGACGGGTATCTCTTGGAGCTCACTGGGTGGACTCAAGGGAGTCAAGCCTCCTGAGGCGTTTGGAGAGAGGTCGCGAGATTGGTCTCTAGGCCATGCAGGAGACGAAGGCCCTCATCTCTCGATGACGGGGGAATCTCGGGGTTGTTCTCGAGCGGCGGCCCCAGTGTGCGGTTTCTCACGAGGTACGACGGCGAGGTCAGTGAGCCTCTCGTGGGGCGCCAGGGAAGTCGGGTCTCCATGCGAGTGGCGAGGGGGAGCGCGTCATTGCTCCCGAGCCATGGTAGGGGAATCTGGCCTCGAGACGTGTTGAAGAAGGTCTCTCGAGGTCTTTCTCGGGTTGAGGCAGGAAACCCTGGGTTCCCTCGACTTGTGCAGGTGACCTCAGGGGGCTTCTCATGGTGGCTCTGAGAAGCCAGGGAAACTGGAGGTGGGAGGGGCCTCTCGGGACTCCACTGGGTTTGGTGCATTGGAAGAGGGCCTCATCTCCAGTTGAGGCAGGAACCGCAGGGTACCTCTGATTTCAGACTCCGATCGCAGGGTCCCTGCAGACTGGGGACAGGAGAGTCAGGCCTCGTCTTGGGTTGAGGCATGGAACTCCGCTTGCCTCTCGAGATGTTCCCGGGGAGAGAGGCCACTTGTCGAGCTGTATTTGGAACCTGGGGTTTTTCCCGACGATGCACGGGCGAGTCACTGCCCCTTCGTGTTGACTTCATTCACAGGGTGGAGTTCGGAGAGGTGTCCGGGCATCGGGTTCTTATCAAGAGGGGACCGGGAAATCGGGGTCCTACGGAATGTGGAACCACCCACGAGGCCACGTCTGGAATGTCTTCGTGAGACCGGCCTCATCCTGAGGTGCGACCGGAAGGTCGGGAACCCCTTCCAGACAAAGCAGGGGAGTCGACCCTCCTGTCCAGATCAGGAGGGTAGAAGGGCTCAGAGGAAGGGGTGCCGGAAAACCTCAGTGTTCCTCTCGAGGGAGACCGGGATTTCGGGGAACTTTGTGGGTCGCATCAAGGGTGCCAAGTGCCCTTTCGACCTCCAATTCCTAACGTGGGACTTCTCCTGAGACGCTGTAGCGGGAAAGGGCTTCATCTTGCGATGACGGGGGAGCCACGTGGTTTTTCTCGAGTTAGCGGGATTCTCGAGTTACGACGGGGAATTCAGGATGCCTCTTGTGTTGGCCCAGGCAAGTCCAATCTTCCATTCGAGTTGCGAAGGAAAGCTGGGGATTGCTCTCGAGTGACTGCAGGGCCAATAGACCTCATCTAGGCTTGTGTCCAGAAGCCAATGTTCCTCTCCAGGGGCGACAGGGATCTCGGGGTTGCATTCCAGACGCACCCGGGGAGACAGGCATTCATCTCGAGTGGAAGCAAAGAACCCCGCTCTGCTCTCGAGTCGCGACGGGTATCTCTTGGAGCTCACTGGGTGGACTCAAGGGAGTCAAGCCTCCTGAGGCGTTTGGAGAGAGGTCGCGAGATTGGTCTCTAGGCCATGCAGGAGACGAAGGCCCTCATCTCTCGATGACGGGGGAGTCTCGGGGTTGTTCTCGAGCGGCGGCCCCAGTGTGCGGTTTCTCACGAGGTACGACGGCGAGGTCAGTGAGCCTCTCGTGGGGCGCCAGGGAAGTCGGGTCTCCATGCGAGTGGCGAGGGGAGCGCGTCATTGCTCCCGAGCCATGGTAGGGTGCCGGGGACCAGCCCCGGCTGATCCAGGGTCTTCGAGGAGAGACGGGTAGGCGAAGATCAGGAAACCACTGCTTAATTAAATGTTAATTAAGGATCTAAAGAGTAATAGAATGAGGATAGCTCAGTGAGGAAATTCAGTGGCGAAAAGAGGCTGAATAATTCAGCCAGAAGGTAAGAGAAAGAACGACATGGTGAGACCAAGTTTCGGTGAACAAGGCCCGCACTTTATTTTTCAAAGTAGTTTTTATACCTTAAGTTATGCATAGAGGATAATGGGGGAAGGGGTAGAGTCTTGCAGCAAACCAGGCTTTCTTCCTGCAAACTTATCATATGCAAAAGCTTAGGTGATTTGCATCATCTTCTGGCCCGGAGGCCTGTTAACATTTTAAGACCTTTTCTTCAGAAAACTTATTTTTCTCTAAAGGTGGTTGGTCAGGAGCCACCCTCCAAAAAGCATTAGATAAAGTTGCATTCCTACAGAGCAAAGGTGTGGTGGGCTATAACAAGAAAAAGAATTAACTCAAGGGTCCCAGGTTACAAACATTAAAGCTACTACTTACACCAATTATATTAATCAATACACTGCCAGGGACACAGCAGGTAAGGGATATGGAAACTTAGCAGCAAACAATGGCCCAACAAGTGAAAAACCATTCACCAATACAATTTCTAATCAATCTTGTAACTACTCAAAAGAATTTGTGTTTAGACAGTTTAGAACATCTCCTGCCTCTCACAGTTGGGAGGCTCTGAACAATCACATGTGGCCGGAAAAACCTATTCAGGCAGGCTAGAGGATTTCCAAAGGAGTTTGTAGGTTAAACACTGTCACACCCAGGAATTATTAACTGGTCCTGAAGCCAACTCTTTTTCAGAGAGAGGGAGTGGGGGAGAGCCCCCGGAAAGTCAGAGGTTTAGGTGCAAGCACAAGCAGAAAGTAGGCAGACTCTGGTTTTGGGGGTATATCTCGAGAATTTCCAGGGGGACTCCTGAAGCTCGATCCCGCCTTTGCGTATGCCGAGCCTCCTTCCTCATGACCTTTGTCATGGGCGGAGTTCCTCACTGGCTCCCAGCAGTGATAGAATTCCAGTGGAGCTATTCCAGATCCTGAATGATGATGCTGTGGAAAGTGCTGCACTCAATATGCAATATGCAATATGCACTCAATATGCAATATGCCGGCTCACGGCAGTAGGGGAATCTGGCCTCGAGACGTGTTGAAGAAGGTCTCTCGAGGTCTTTCTCGGGTTGAGGCAGGACACCCTGGGGTCCCTCGACTTGTGCAGGTGACCTCAGGGGGCTTCTCATGGTGGCTCTGAGAAGCCAGGGAAACTGGAGGTGGGAGGGGCCTCTCGGGACTCCACTGGGCTTGGTGCATTGGAAGAGGGCCTCATCTCCAGTTGAGGCAGGAACCTCAGGGTTCCTCTGATTTCAGACTCCGATCGCAGGGTCCCTGCAGACTGGGGACAGGAGAGTCAGGCCTCGTCTTGGGTTGAGGCATGGAACTCCGCTTGCCTCTCGAGATGTTCCCGGGGAGAGAGGCCACTTGTCGAGCTGTATTTGGAACCTGGGGTCTTTTCCCGACGATGCACGGGCGAGTCACTGCCCCTTCGTGTTGACTTCATTCACAGGGTGGAGTTCGGAGAGGTGTCCGGGCATCGGGTTCTTATCAAGAGGGGACCGGGAAATCGGGGTCCTTCGGAATGTGGAACCACCCACGAGGCCACGTCTGGAATGTCGTCGTGAGACCGGCCTCATCCTGAGGTGCGACCGGAAGGTCGGGAACCCCTTCCAGACAAAGCAGGGGAGTCGACCCTCCTGTCCAGATCAGGAGGGTAGAAGGGCTCAGAGGAAGTGGTGCCGGAAAACCTCGGTGTTCCTCTCGAGGGAGACCGGGATGTCGGGGAACTTTGTGGGTCGCATCAAGGGTGCCAAGTGCCCTTTCGACCTCCAATTCCTAACGTGGGACTTCTCCTGAGACGCTGTAGCGGGAAAGGGCTTCATCTTGCGATGACGGGGGAGCCACGTGGTTTTTCTCGAGTTGCGGGATTCTCGAGTTACGACGGGGAATTCAGGATGCCTCTTGTGTTGGCCCAGGGAAGTCCAATCTTCCATTCGAGTTGCGAAGGAAAGCTGGGGATTGCTCTCGAGTGACTGCAGGGCCAATAGACCTCATCTAGGCTTGTGTCCAGAAGCCAATGTTCCTCTCCAGGGGCGACAGGGATCTCGGGGTTGCATTCCAGACGCACCCGGGGAGACAGGCATTCATCTCGAGTGGAAGCAAAGAACCCCGCTCTGCTCTCGAGTCGCGACGGGTATCTCTTGGAGCTCACTGGGTGGACTCAAGGGAGTCAAGCCTCCTGAGGCGTTTGGAGAGAGGTCGCGAGATTGGTCTCTAGGCCATGCAGGAGACGAAGGCCCTCATCTCGCGATGACGGGGGAGTCTCGGGGTTGTTCTCGAGCGGCGGCCCCAGTGTGCGGTTTCTCACGAGGTACGACGGCGAGGTCAGTGAGCCTCTCGTGGGGCGCCAGGGAAGTCGGGTCTCCATGCGAGTGGCGAGGGCGCGCGTCATTGCTCTCGAGCCATGGTAGGGTGCCGGGGACCAGCCCCGGCTGATCCAGGGTCTTCGAAGGAGAGACGGCGTAGGCGAAGATCAGGAAACCACTGCTTAATTAAATGTTAATTAAGGATATAAAGAGTAATAGAATGAGGATAGCTCAGTGAGGAAATTCAGTGGCGAAAAGAGGCTGAATAATTCAGCCAGAAGGTAAGAGAAAGAACGACATGGTGAGACCAAGTTTCGGTGAACAAGGCCCGCACTTTATTTTTCAAAGTAGTTTTTATACCTTAAGTTATGCATAGAGGATAATGGGGGAAGGGGTAGAGTCTTGCAGCAAACCAGGCTTTCTTCCTGCAAACTTATCATATGCAAAAGCTTAGGTGATTTGCATCATCTTCTGGCCCGGAGGCCTGTTAACATTTTAAGACCTTTTCTTCAGAAAACTTATTTTTCTCTAAAGGTGGTTGGTCAGGAGCCACCCTCCAAAAAGCATTAGATAAAGTTGCATTCCTACAGAGCAAAGGTGTGGTGGGCTATAACAAGAAAAAGAATTAACTCAAGGGTCCCAGGTTACAAACATTAAAGCTACTACTTACACCAATTATATTAATCAATACACTGCCAGGGACACAGCAGGTAAGGGATATGGAAACTTAGCAGCAAACAATGGCCCAACAAGTGAAAAACCATTCACCAATACAATTTCTAATCAATCTTGTAACTACTCAAAAGAATTTGTGTTTAGACAGTTTAGAACATCTCCTGCCTCTCACAGTTGGGAGGCTCTGAACAATCACATGTGGCCGGAAAAACCTATTCAGGCAGGCTAGAGGATTTCCAAAGGAGTTTGTAGGTTAAACACTGTCACACCCAGGAATTATTAACTGGAACTGTAAGCCAACTCTTTTTCAGAGAGAGGTAGTGGGGAGAGCCCCCCGTAAAGTCAGAGGTTTAGGTGCAAGCACAAGCAGAAAGTAGGCAGACTCTGGTTTTGGGGGTATATGCTCGAGAATTTCCAGGGGGACTCCTGAAGCTCGATCCCGCCTTTGCGTATGCCGAGCCTCCTTCCTCATGACCTTTGTCATGGGCGGAGTTCCTCACTGGCTCCCAGCAGTGATAGAATTCCAGTGGAGCTATTCCAGATCCTGAATGATGATGCTGTGGAAAGTGCTGCACTCAATATGCAATATGCAATATGCACTCAATATGCAATATGCCGGCTCACGGCAGTAGGGGAATCTGGCCTCGAGACGTGTTGAAGAAGGTCTCTCGAGGTCTTTCTCGGGTTGAGGCAGGAAACCCTGGGGTCCCTCGACTTGTGCAGGTGACCTCAGGGGGCTTCTCATGGTGGCTCTGAGAAGTCAGGGAAACTGGAGGTGGGAGGGGCCTCTCGGGACTCCACTGGGTTTGGTGCATTGGAAGAGGGCCTCATCTCCAGTTGAGGCAGGAACCTCAGGGTTCCTCTGATTTCAGACTCCGATCGCAGGGTCCCTGCAGACTGGGGACAGGAGAGTCAGGCCTCGTCTTGGGTTGAGGCATGGAACTCCGCTTGCCTCTCGAGGTGTTCCCGGGGAGAGAGGCCACTTGTCGAGCTGTATTTGGAACCTGGGGTCTTTTCCCGACGATGCACGGGCGAGTCACTGCCCCTTCGTGTTGACTTCATTCACAGGGTGGAGTTCGGAGAGGTGTCCGGGCATCGGGTTCTTATCAAGAGGGGACCGGGAAATCGGGGTCCTTCGGAATGTGGAACCACCCACGAGGCCACGTCTGTAATTTCGTCGTGAGAACGGCCTCATCCTGAGGTGCGACAGGAAGGTCGGGAACCCCTTCCAGACAAAGCAGGGGAGTCGACCCTCCTGTCCAGATCAGGAGGGTAGAAGGGGCTCAGCGGAAGTGGTGCCGGAAAACGTCGGTGTTCCTCTGGAGGGAGACCGCTATGTCAGGGAACTTTGTGGGTCGCATCAAGGGTGCCAAGTGCCGTTTCGACCTCCAATTCCTAACGTGGGACTTCTCCTGAGACGCTGTAGCGGGAAAGGGCTTCATCTTGCGATGACGGGGGAGCCACGTGGTTTTTCTCGAGTTACGGCGGGATTCTCGAGTTACGACGGGGAATTCAGGATGCCTCTTGTGTTGGCCCAGGGAAGTCCAATCTTCCATTCGAGTTGCGAAGGAAAGATGGGGATTGCTCTCGAGTGACTGCAGGGCCAATAGACCTCATCTAGGCTTGTGTCCAGAAGCCAATGTTCCTCTCCAGGGGCGACAGGGATCTGGGGGTTGCATTCCAGACGCACCCGGGGAGACAGGCATTCATCTCGAGTGGAAGCAAAGAACCCCGCTCTGCTCTCGAGTCGCGACGGGTATCTCTTGGAGCTCACTGGGTGGACTCAAGGGAGTCAAGCCTCCTGAGGCGTTTGGAGAGAGGTCGCGAGATTGGTCTCTAGGCCATGCAGGAGACGAAGGCCCTCATCTCTCGATGACGGGGGAGGCTCGGGGTGGTTCTCGAGCGGCGGCCCCAGGGTGCGGTTTCTCACGAGGTACGACGGCGAGGTCAGTGAGCCTCTCGTGGGGCGCCAGGGAAGTCGGGTCTCCATGCGAGTGGCGAGGGGGAGCGCGTCATTGCTCTCGAGTCATGGTAGGGGAATCTGGCCTCGAGACGTGTTGAAGAAGGTCTCTCGAGGTCTTTCTCGGGTTGAGGCAGGAAACCCTGGGTTCCCTCGGCTTGTGCAGGTGACCTCAGGGGGCTTCTCATGGTGGCTTTGAGAAGTCAGGGAACCTGGAGGTGGGAGGGGCCTCTCGGGACTCCACTGGGCTTGGTGCATTGGAAGAGGGCCTCATCTCCAGTTGAGGCAGGAACCTCAGGGTTCCTCTGATTTCAGACTCCGACCGCAAGGTCCCTGCAGACTGGGGACAGGAGAGTCAGGCCTCGTCTTGGGTTGAGGCATGGAACTCCGCTTGCCTCTCGAGGTGTTCCCGGGGAGACAGGCCACTTGTCGAGCGGTATTTGGAACCTGGGGTCTTTTCCCGACGATGCACGGGCGAGTCACTGCCCCTTCGTGTTGACTTCATTCACAGGGTGGAGTTCGAAGAGGTGTCCGGGCATCGGGTTCTTATCAAGAGGGGACCGGGAAATCGGGGTCCTTCGGAATGTGGAACCACCCACGAGGCCACGTCTGGAATGTCGTCGTGAGACCGGCCTCATCCTGAGGTGCGACCGGAAGGTCGGGAACCCCTTCCAGACAAAGCAGGGGAGTCGACCCTCCTGTCCAGATCAGGAGGGTAGAAGAGGCTCAGAGGAAGTGTTGCCGGAAAACCTCGGTGTTCCTCTCGAGGGAGACCGGGATGTCGGGGAACTTTGTGGGTCGCATCAAGGGTGCCAAGTGCCGTTTCGACCTCCAATTCCTAACGTGGGACTTCTCCTGAGACGCTGTAGCGGGAAAGGGCTTCATCTTGCGATGACGGGGGAACCACGTGGTTTTTCTCGAGTGTAGCGGGATTCTCGAGTTACGACGGGGAATTCAGGATGCCTCATGTGTTGGCCCAGGGAAGTCCAATCTTCCATTCGAGTTGCGAAGGAAAGCTGGGGATTGCTCTAGAGTGACTGCAGGGCCAATAGACCTCATCTAGGCTTGTGTCCAGAAGCCAGTGTTCCTCTCCAGGGGCGACAGGGATCTCGGGGTTGCATTCCAGACACACCCGGGAGACAGGCATTCATCTCGAGTGGAAGCACAGCAGCCCGCTGTGCTCTCGAGTCGCGACGGTTATCTCTTGGAGATCACTGGGTGGACTAAAGGGAGTCAAGCCTCCTGAGGCGTTTGGAGAGAGGTCGCGAGATTGGTCTCTAGGCAATGCAGGAGACGAAGGCCCTCATCTCGCGATGACGGGGGAGTCTCGGGGTTGTTCTCGAGCGGCGGCCCCAGTGTGCGCTTTCTCACGAGGTACGACGGCGAGGTCAGTGAGCCTCTCGTGGGGCGCCAGGGAAGTCGGGTCTCCATGCGAGTGGCGAGGGCGAGCGCGTCATTGCTCTCGAGCCATGGTAGGGTGCCGGGGACCAGCCCCGGCTGATCCAGGGTATTCGAAGGAGAGACGGCGTAGGCGAAGATCAGGAAACCACTGCTTAATTAAATGTTAATTAAGGATATAAAGAGTAATAGAATGAGGATAGCTCAGTGAGGAAATTCAGTGGCGAAAAGAGGCTGAATAATTCAGCCAGAAGGTAAGAGAAAGAACGACATGGTGAGACCAAGTTTCGGTGAACAAGGCCCGCACTTTATTTTTCAAAGTAGTTTTTATACCTTAAGTTATGCATAGAGGATAATGGGGGAAGGGGTAGAGTCTTGCAGCAAACCAGGCTTTCTTCCTGCAAACTTATCATATGCAAAAGCTTAGGTGATTTGCATCATCTTCTGGCCCGGAGGCCTGTTAACATTTTAAGACCTTTTCTTCAGAAACCTTATTTTTCTCTAAAGGTGGTTGGTCAGGAGCCACCCTCCAAAAGCATTAGATAAAGTTGCATTCCTACAGAGCAAAGGTGTGGTGGGCTATAACAAGAAAAAGAATTAACTCAAGGGTCCCAGGTTACAAACATTAAAGCTACTACTTACACCAATTATATTAATCAATACACTGCCAGGGACACAGCAGGTAAGGGATATGGAAACTTAGCAGCAAACAATGGCCCAACAAGTGAAAAACCATTCACCAATACAATTTCTAATCAATCTTGTAACTACTCAAAAGAATTTGTGTTTAGACAGTTTAGAACATCTCCTGCCTCTCACAGTTGGGAGGCTCTGAACAATCACATGTGGCCGGAAAAACCTATTCAGGCAGGCTAGAGGATTTCCAAAGGAGTTTGTAGGTTAAACACTGTCACACCCAGGAATTATTAACTGGAACTGTAAGCTAACTCTTTTTCAGAGAGAGGTAGTGGGGGAGAGCCCCCGTAAAGTCAGAGGTTTAGGTGCAAGCACAAGCAGAAAGTAGGCAGACTCTGGTTTTGGGGGTATATGCTCGAGAATTTCCAGGGGGACTCCTGAAGCTCGATCCCGCCTTTGCGTATGCCGAGCCTCCTTCCTCATGACCTTTGTCATGGGCGGAGTTCCTCACTGGCTCCCAGCAGTGATAGAATTCCAGTGGAGCTATTCCAGATCCTGAATGATGATGCTGTGGAAAGTGCTGCACTCAATATGCAATATGCAATATGCACTCAATATGCAATATGCCGGCTCACGGCAGTAGGGGAATCTGGCCTCGAGACGTGTTGAAGAAGGTCTCTCGAGGTCTTTCTCGGGTTGAGGCAGGACACCCTGGGGTCCCTCGACTTGTGCAGGTGACCTCAGGGGGCTTCTCATGGTGGCTCTGAGAAGTCAGGGAAACTGGAGGTGGGAGGGGCCTCTCGGGACTCCACTGGGTTTGGTGCATTGGAAGAGGGCCTCATCTCCAGTTGAGGCAGGAACCTCAGGGTTCCTCTGACTTCAGACTCCGATCGCAAGGTCCCTGCAGACTTGGGACAGGAGAGTCAGGCCTCGTCTTGGGTTGAGGCATGGAACTCCGCTTGCCTCTCGAGGTGTTCCCGGGGAGACAGGCCACTTGTCGAGCGGTATTTGGAACCTGGGGTCTTTTCCCGACGATGCACGGGCGAGTCACTGCCCCTTCGTGTTGACTTCATTCACAGGGTGGAGTTCGAAGAGGTGTCCGGGCATCGGGTTCTTATCAAGAGGGGACCGGGAAATCGGGGTCCTTCGGAATGTGGAACCACCCACGAGGCCACGTCTGGAATGTAGTCGTGAGACCGGCCTCATCCTGAGGTGCGACCGGAAGGTCGGGAACCCCTTCCAGACAAAGCAGGGGAGTCGACCCTCCTGTCCAGATCAGGAGGGTAGAAGAGGCTCAGAGGAAGTGTTGCCGGAAAACCTCGGTGTTCCTCTCGAGGGAGACCGGGATGTCGGGGAACTTTGTGGGTCGCATCAAGGGTGCCAAGTACCGTTTCGACCTCCAATTCCTAACGTGGGACTTCTCCTGAGACGCTGTAGCGGCACAGGGCTTCATCTTGCGATGACGGGGGAACCACGTGGTTTTTCTCGAGTGTAGCGGGATTCTCGAGTTACGACGGGGAATTCAGGATGCCTCTTGTGTTGGCCCAGGGAAGTCCAATCTTCCATTCGAGTTGCGAAGGAAAGCTGGGGATTGCTCTCGAGTGACTGCAGGGCCAATAGACCTCATCTAGGCTTGTGTCCAGAAGCCAATGTTCCTCTCCAGGGGCGACAGGGATCTCGGGGTTGCATTCCAGACGCACCCGGGGAGACAGGCATCCATCTCGAGTGGAAGCAAAGAACCCCGCTCTGCTCTCGAGTCGCGACGGGTATCTCTTGGAGCTCACTGGGTGGACTAAAGGGAGTCAAGCCTCCTGAGGCGTTTGGAGAGAGGTCGCGAGATTGGTCTCTAGGCCATGCAGGAGACGAAGGCCCTCATCTCGCGATGACGGGGGAGTCTCGGGGTTGTTCTCGAGCGGCGGCCCCAGTGTGCGGTTTCTCACGAGGTACGACGGCGAGGTCAGTGAGCCTCTCGTGGGGCGCCAGGGAAGTCGGGTCTCCATGCGAGTGGCGAGGGGAGCGCGTCATTGCTCTCGAGCCATGGTAGGGTGCCGGGGACCAGCCCCGGCTGATCCAGGGTCTTCGAAGGAGAGACGGCGTAGGCGAAGATCAGGAAACCACTGCTTAATTAAATGTTAATTAAGGATATAAAGAGTAATAGAATGAGGATAGCTCAGTGAGGAAATTCAGTGGAAAAGAGGCTGAATAATTCAGCCAGAAGGTAAGAGAAAGAACGACATGGTGAGACCAAGTTTCGGTGAACAAGGCCCGCACTTTATTTTTCAAAGTAGTTTTTATACCTTAAGTTATGCATAGAGGATAATGGGGGAAGGGGTAGAGTCTTGCAGCAAACCAGGCTTTCTTCCTGCAAACTTATCATATGCAAAAGCTTAGGTGATTTGCATCATCTTCTGGCCCGGAGGCCTGTTAACATTTTAAGACCTTTTCTTCAGAAAACTTATTTTTCTCTAAAGGTGGTTGGTCAGGAGCCACCCTCCAAAAAGCATTAGATAAAGTTGCATTCCTACAGAGCAAAGGTGTGGTGGGCTATAACAAGAAAAAGAATTAACTCAAGGGTCCCAGGTTACAAACATTAAAGCTACTACTTACACCAATTATATTAATCAATACACTGCCAGGGACACAGCAGGTAAGGGATATGGAAACTTAGCAGCAAACAATGGCCCAACAAGTGAAAAACCATTCACCAATACAATTTCTAATCAATCTTGTAACTACTCAAAAGAATTTGTGTTTAGACAGTTTAGAACATCTCCTGCCTCTCACAGTTGGGAGGCTCTGAACAATCACATGTGGCCGGAAAAACCTATTCAGGCAGGCTAGAGGATTTCCAAAGGAGTTTGTAGGTTAAACACTGTCACACCCAGGAATTATTAACTGGAACTGTAAGCTAACTCTTTTTTCAGAGAGAGGTAGTGGGGAGAGCCCCCGTAAAGTCAGAGGTTTAGGTGCAAGCACAAGCAGAAAGTAGGCAGACTCTGGTTTGGGGGTATATGCTCGAGAATTTCCAGGGGGACTCCTGAAGCTCGATCCCGCCTTTGCGTATGCCGAGCCTCCTTCCTCATGACCTTTGTCATGGGCGGAGTTCCTCACTGGCTCCCAGCAGTGATAGAATTCCAGTGGAGCTATTCCAGATCCTGAATGATGATGCTGTGGAAAGTGCTGCACTCAATATGCAATATGCAATATGCACTCAATATGCAATATGCCGGCTCACGGCAGTAGGGGAATCTGGCCTCGAGACGTGTTGAAGAAGGTCTCTCGAGGTCTTTCTCAGGTTGAGGCAGGACACCCTGGGGTCCCTCGACTTGTGCAGGTGACCTCAGGGGGCTTCTCATGGTGGCTCTGAGAAGTCAGGGAAACTGGAGGTGGGAGGGGCCTCTCGGCACTCCACTGGGTTTGGTGCATTGGAAGAGGGCCTCATCTCCAGTTGAGGCAGGAACCTCAGGGTTCCTCTGACTTCAGACTCCGACCGCAAGGTCCCTGCAGACTTGGGACAGGAGAGTCAGGCCTCGTCTTGGGTTGAGGCATGGAACTCCGCTTGCCTCTCGAGGTGTTCCCGGGGAGACAGGCCACTTGTCGAGCGGTATTTGGAACCTGGGGTCTTTTCCCGACGATGCACGGGCGAGTCACTGCCCCTTCGTGTTGACTTCATTCACAGGGTGGAGTTCGAAGAGGTGTCCGGGCATCGGGTTCTTATCAAGAGGGGACCGGGAAATCGGGGTCCTTCGGAATGTGGAACCACCCACGAGGCCACGTCTGGAATGTCGTCGTGAGACCGGCCTCATCCTGAGGTGCGACCGGAAGGTCGGGAACCCCTTCCAGACAAAGCAGGGGAGTCGACCCTCCTGTCCAGATCAGGAGGGTAGAAGAGGCTCAGAGGAAGTGTTGCCGGAAAACCTCGGTGTTCCTCTCGAGGGAGACCGGGATGTCGGGGCACTTTGTGGGTCGCATCAAGGGTGCCAAGTACCGTTTCGACCTCCAATTCCTAACGTGGGACTTCTCCTGAGACGCTGTAGCGGGACAGGGCTTCATCTTGCGATGACGGGGGAACCACGTGGTTTTTCTCGAGTGTAGCGGGATTCTCGAGTTACGACGGGGAATTCAGGATGCCTCTTGTGTTGGCCCAGGGAAGTCCAATCTTCCATTCGAGTTGCGAAGGAAAGCTGGGGATTGCTCTCGAGTGACTGCAGGGCCAATAGACCTCATCTAGGCTTGTGTCCAGAAGCCAGTGTTCCTCTCCAGGGGCGACAGGGATCTCGGGGTTGCATTCCAGACGCACCCGGGAGACAGGCATTCATCTCGAGTGGAAGCAAAGAACCCCGCTCTGCTCTCGAGTCGCGACGGGTATCTCTTGGAGCTCACTGGGTGGACTAAAGGGAGTCAAGCCTCCTGAGGCGTTTGGAGAGAGGTCGCGAGATTGGTCTCTAGGCCATGCAGGAGACGAAGGCCCTCATCTCGCGATGACGGGGGAGTCTCGGGGTTGTTCTCGAGCGGCGGCCCCAGTGTGCGGTTTCTCACGAGGTACGACGGCGAGGTCAGTGAGCCTCTCGTGGGGCGCCAGGGAAGTCGGGTCTCCATGCGAGTGGCGAGGGCGAGCGCGTCATTGCTCTCGAGCCATGGTAGGTGCCGGGGACCAGCCCCGGCTGATCCAGGGTATTCGAAGGAGAGACGGCGTAGGCGAAGATCAGGAAACCACTGCTTAATTAAATGTTAATTAAGGATATAAAGAGTAATAGAATGAGGATAGCTCAGTGAGGAAATTCAGTGGCGAAAAGAGGCTGAATAATTCAGCCAGAAGGTAAGAGAAAGAACGACATGGTGAGACCAAGTTTCGGTGAACAAGGCCCGCACTTTATTTTTCAAAGTAGTTTTTATACCTTAAGTTATGCATAGAGGATAATGGGGAAGGGGTAGAGTCTTGCAGCAAACCAGGCTTTCTTCCTGCAAACTTATCATATGCAAAAGCTTAGGTGATTTGCATCATCTTCTGGCCCGGAGGCCTGTTAACATTTTAAGACCTTTTCTTCAGAAAACTTATTTTTCTCTAAAGGTGGTTGGTCAGGAGCCACCCTCCAAAAAAGCATTAGATAAAGTTGCATTCCTACAGAGCAAAGGTGTGGTGGGCTATAACAAGAAAAAGAATTAACTCAAGGGTCCCAGGTTACAAACATTAAAGCTACTACTTACACCAATTATATTAATCAATACACTGCCAGGGACACAGCAGGTAAGGGATATGGAAACTTAGCAGCAAACAATGGCCCAACAAGTGAAAAACCATTCACCAATACAATTTCTAATCAATCTTGTAACTACTCAAAAGAATTTGTGTTTAGACAGTTTAGAACATCTCCTGCCTCTCACAGTTGGGAGGCTCTGAACAATCACATGTGGCCGGAAAAACCTATTCAGGCAGGCTAGAGGATTTCAAAAGGAGTTTGTAGGTTAAACACTGTCACACCCAGGAATTATTAACTGGAACTGTAAGCTAACTCTTTTTCAGAGAGAGGTAGTGGGGAGAGCCCCCGTAAAGTCAGAGGTTTAGGTGCAAGCACAAGCAGAAAGTAGGCAGACTCTGGTTTTGGGGGTATATGCTCGAGAATTTCCAGGGGGACTCCTGAAGCTCGATCCCGCCTTTGCGTATGCCGAGCCTCCTTCCTCATGACCTTTGTCATGGGCGGAGTTCCTCACTGGCTCCCAGCAGTGATAGAATTCCAGTGGAGCTATTCCAGATCCTGAATGATGATGCTGTGGAAAGTGCTGCACTCAATATGCAATATGCAATATGCACTCAATATGCAATATGCCGGCTCACGGCAGTAGGGGAATCTGGCCTCGAGACGTGTTGAAGAAGGTCTCTCGAGGTCTTTCTCGGGTTGAGGCAGGACACCCTGGGGTCCCTCGACTTGTGCAGGTGACCTCAGGGGGCTTCTCATGGTGGCTCTGAGAAGTCAGGGAAACTGGAGGTGGGAGGGGCCTCTCGGCACTCCACTGGGTTTGGTGCATTGGAAGAGGGCCTCATCTCCAGTTGAGGCAGGAACCTCAGGGTTCCTCTGACTTCAGACTCCGACCGCAAGGTCCCTGCAGACTTGGGACAGGAGAGTCAGGCCTCGTCTTGGGTTGAGGCATGGAACTCCGCTTGCCTCTCGAGGTGTTCCCGGGGAGACAGGCCACTTGTCGAGCGGTATTTGGAACCTGGGGGTCTTTTCCCGACGATGCACGGGCGAGTCACTGCCCCTTCGTGTTGACTTCATTCACAGGGTGGAGTTCGAAGAGGTGTCCGGGCATCGGGTTCTTATCAAGAGGGGACCGGGAAATGGGGGTCCTTCGGAATGTGGAACCACCCACGAGGCCACGTCTGGAATGTCGTCGTGAGACCGGCCTCATCCTGAGGTGCGACCGGAAGGCCGGGAACCCCTTCCAGACAAAGCAGGGGAGTCGACCCTCCTGTCCAGATCAGGAGGGTAGAAGAGGCTCAGAGGAAGTGTTGCCAGAAAACCTCGGTGTTCCTCTCGAGGGAGACCGGGATGTCGGGGCACTTTGTGGGTCGCATCAAGGGTGCCAAGTACCGTTTCGAACTCCAATTCCTAACGTGGGACTTCTCCTGAGACGCTGTAGCGGCACAGGGCTTCATCTTGCGATGACGGGGGAACCACGTGGTTTTTCTCGAGGTGTAGCGGGATTCTCGAGTTACGACGGGGAATTCAGGATGCCTCTTGTGTTGGCCCAGGGAAGTCCAATCTTCCATTCGAGTTGCGAAGGAAAGCTGGGGATTGCTCTCGAGTGACTGCAGGGCCAATAGACCTCATCTAGGCTTGTGTCCAGAAGCCAGTGTTCCTCTCCAGGGGCGACAGGGATCTCGGGGTTGCATTCCAGACACACCCGGGGAGACAGGCATCCATCTCGAGTGGAAGCAAAGAACCCCGCTCTGCTCTCGAGTCGCGACGGGTATCTCTTGGAGCTCACTGGGTGGACTGAAGGGAGTCAAGCCTCCTGAGGCGTTTGGAGAGAGGTCGCGAGATTGGTCTCTAGGCCATGCAGGAGACGAAGGCCCTCATCTCGCGATGACGGGGGAGTCTTGGGGTTGTTCTCGAGCGGCGGCCCCAGTGTGCGCTTTCTCACGAGGTACGACGGCGAGGTCAGTGAGCCTCTCGTGGGGCGCCAGGGAAGTCGGGTCTCCATGCGAGTGGCGAGGGCGAGCGCGTCATTGCTCTCGAGCCATGGTAGGGTGCCGGGGACCAGCCCCGGCTGATCCAGGGTATTCGAAGGAGAGACGGCGTAGGCGAAGATCAGGAAACCACTGCTTAATTAAATGTTAATTAAGGATATAAAGAGTAATAGAATGAGGATAGCTCAGTGAGGAAATTCAGTGGCGAAAAGAGGCTGAATAATTCAGCCAGAAGGTAAGAGAAAGAACGACATGGTGAGACCAAGTTTCGGTGAACAAGGCCCGCACTTTATTTTTCAAAGTAGTTTTTATACCTTAAGTTATGCATAGAGGATAATGGGGAAGGGGTAGAGTCTTGCAGCAAACCAGGCTTTCTTCCTGCAAACTTATCATATGCAAAAGCTTAGGTGATTTGCATCATCTTCTGGCCCGGAGGCCTGTTAACATTTTAAGACCTTTTCTTCAGAAACCTTATTTTTCTCTAAAGGTGGTTGGTCAGGAGCCACCCTCCAAAAAAGCATTAGATAAAGTTGCATTCCTACAGAGCAAAGGTGTGGTGGGCTATAACAAGAAAAAGAATTAACTCAAGGGTCCCAGGTTACAAACATTAAAGCTACTACTTACACCAATTATATTAATCAATACACTGCCAGGGACACAGCAGGTAAGGGATATGGAAACTTAGCAGCAAACAATGGCCCAACAAGTGAAAAACCATTCACCAATACAATTTCTAATCAATCTTGTAACTACTCAAAAGAATTTGTGTTTAGACAGTTTAGAACATCTCCTGCCTCTCACAGTTGGGAGGCTCTGAACAATCACATGTGGCCGGAAAAACCTATTCAGGCAGGCTAGAGGATTTCCAAAGGAGTTTGTAGGTTAAACACTGTCACACCCAGGAATTATTAACTGGAACTGTAAGCTAACTCTTTTTCAGAGAGAGGTAGTGGGGGAGAGCCCCCGTAAAGTCAGAGGTTTAGGTGCAAGCACAAGCAGAAAGTAGGCAGACTCTGGTTTTGGGGGTATATGCTCGAGAATTTCCAGGGGGACTCCTGAAGCTCGATCCCGCCTTTGCGTATGCCGAGCCTCCTTCCTCATGACCTTTGTCATGGGCGGAGTTCCTCACTGGCTCCCAGCAGTGATAGAATTCCAGTGGAGCTATTCCAGATCCTGAATGATGATGCTGTGGAAAGTGCTGCACTCAATATGCAATATGCAATATGCACTCAATATGCAATATGCCGGCTCACGGCAGTAGGGGAATCTGGCCTCGAGACGTGTTGAAGAAGGTCTCTCGAGGTCTTTCTCGGGTTGAGGCAGGACACCCTGGGGTCCCTCGACTTGTGCAGGTGACCTCAGGGGGCTTCTCATGGTGGCTCTGAGAAGTCAGGGAAACTGGAGGTGGGAGGGGCCTCTCGGCACTCCACTGGGTTTGGTGCATTGGAAGAGGGCCTCATCTCCAGTTGAGGCAGGAACCTCAGGGTTCCTCTGACTTCAGACTCCGACCGCAAGGTCCCTGCAGACTTGGGACAGGAGAGTCAGGCCTCGTCTTGGGTTGAGGCATGGAACTCCGCTTGCCTCTCGAGGTGTTCCCGGGGAGACAGGCCACTTGTCGAGCGGTATTTGGAACCTGGGGTCTTTTCCCGACGATGCACGGGCGAGTCACTGCCCCTTCGTGTTGACTTCATTCACAGGGTGGAGTTCGAAGAGGTGTCCGGGCATCGGGTTCTTATCAAGAGGGGACCGGGAAATCGGGGTCCTTCGGAATGTGGAACCACCCACGAGGCCACGTCTGGAATGTCGTCGTGAGACCGGCCTCATCCTGAGGTGCGACCGGAAGGCCGGGAACCCCTTCCAGACAAAGCAGGGGAGTCGACCCTCCTGTCCAGATCAGGAGGGTAGAAGAGGCTCAGAGGAAGTGTTGCCAGAAAACCTCGGTGTTCCTCTCGAGGGAGACCGGGATGTCGGGGCACTTTGTGGGTCGCATCAAGGGTGACAAGTACCGTTTCGAACTCCAATTCCTAAAGTGGGACTTCTCCTGAGACGCTGTAGCGGCACAGGGCTACATCTTGCGATGACGGGGGAACCACGTGGTTTTTCTCGAGTGTAGCAGGATTCTCGAATTACGACGGGGAATTCAGGATGCTTCTTGTGTAGGCCCAGGGAAGTCCAATCTTCCATTCGAGTTGCGAAGGAAAGCTGGGGATTGCTCTCGAGTGACTGCAGGGCCAATAGACCTCATCTAGGCTTGTGTCCAGAAGCTAGTGTTCCTCTCCAGGGGCGACAGGGATCTCGGGGTTGCATTCCAGACACACCCGGGGAGACAGGCATCCATCTCGAGTGGAAGCAAAGAACCCCGCTCTGCTCTCGAGTCGCGACGGGTATCTCTTGGAGCTCACTGGGTGGACTAAAGGGAGTCAAGCCTCCTGAGGCTTTTGGAGAGAGGTCGCGAGATTGGTCTCTAGGCCATGCAGGAGACGAAGGCCCTCATCTCGCGATGACGGGGGAGTCTTGGGGTTGTTCTCGAGCGGCGGCCCCAGTGTGCGCTTTCTCACGAGGTACGACGGCGAGGTCAGTGAGCCTCTCGTGGAGCGCCAGGGAAGTCGGGTCTCCATGCGAGTGGCGAGGGCGAGCGCGTCATTGCTCTCGAGCCATGGTAGCGTGCCGGGGACCAGCCCCGGCTGATCCAGGGTATTCGAAGGAGAGACGGCGTAGGCGAAGATCAGGAAACCACTGCTTAATTAAATGTTAATTAAGGATATAAAGAGTAATAGAATGAGGATAGCTCAGTGAGGAAATTCAGTGGCGAAAAGAGGCTGAATAATTCAGCCAGAAGGTAAGAGAAAGAACGACATGGTGAGACCAAGTTTCGGTGAACAAGGCCCGCACTTTATTTTTCAAAGTAGTTTTTATACCTTAAGTTATGCATAGAGGATAATGGGGGAAGGGGTAGAGTCTTGCAGCAAACCAGGCTTTCTTCCTGCAAACTTATCATATGCAAAAGCTTAGGTGATTTGCATCATCTTCTGGCCCGGAGGCCTGTTAACATTTTAAGACCTTTTCTTCAGAAACCTTATTTTTCTCTAAAGGTGGTTGGTCAGGAGCCACCCTCCAAAAAAGCATTAGATAAAGTTGCATTCCTACAGAGCAAAGGTGTGGTGGGCTATAACAAGAAAAAGAATTAACTCAAGGGTCCCAGGTTACAAACATTAAAGCTACTACTTACACCAATTATATTAATCAATACACTGCCAGGGACACAGCAGGTAAGGGATATGGAAACTTAGCAGCAAACAATGGCCCAACAAGTGAAAAACCATTCACCAATACAATTTCTAATCAATCTTGTAACTACTCAAAAGAATTTGTGTTTAGACAGTTTAGAACATCTCCTGCCTCTCACAGTTGGGAGGCTCTGAACAATCACATGTGGCCGGAAAAACCTATTCAGGCAGGCTAGAGGATTTCCAAAGGAGTTTGTAGGTTAAACACTGTCACACCCAGGAATTATTAACTGGAACTGTAAGCTAACTCTTTTTTCAGAGAGAGGTAGTGGGGGAGAGCCCCCGTAAAGTCAGAGGTTTAGGTGCAAGCACAAGCAGAAAGTAGGCAGACTCTGGTTTTGGGGGTATATGCTCGAGAATTTCCAGGGGGACTCCTGAAGCTCGATCCCGCCTTTGCGTATGCCGAGCCTCCTTCCTCATGACCTTTGTCATGGGCGGAGTTCCTCACTGGCTCCCAGCAGTGATAGAATTCCAGTGGAGCTATTCCAGATCCTGAATGATGATGCTGTGGAAAGTGCTGCACTCAATATGCAATATGCAATATGCACTCAATATGCAATATGCCGGCTCACGGCAGTAGGGGAATCTGGCCTCGAGACGTGTTGAAGAAGGTCTCTCGAGGTCTTTCTCGGGTTGAGGCCGGACACCCTGGGGTCCCTCGACTTGTGCAGGTGACCTCAGGGGGCTTCTCATGGTGGCTCTGAGAAGTCAGGGAAACTGGAGGTGGGAGGGGCCTCTCGGCACTCCACTGGGTTTGGTGCATTGGAAGAGGGCCTCATCTCCAGTTGAGGCAGGAACCTCAGGGTTCCTCTGACTTCAGACTCCGACCGCAAGGTCCCTGCAGACTTGGGACGGGAGAGTCAGGCCTCGTCTTGGGTTGAGGCATGGAACTCCGCTTGCCTCTCGAGGTGTTCCCGGGGAGACAGGCCACTTGTCGAGCGGTATTTGGAACCTGGGGGTCTTTTCCCGACGATGCACGGGCGAGTCACTGCCCCTTCGTGTTGACTTCATTCACAGGGTGGAGTTCGAAGAGGTGTCCGGGCATCGAGTTCTTATCAAGAGGGGACCGGGAAATCGGGGTCCTTCGGAATGTGGAACCACCCACGAGGCCACGTCTGGAATGTCGTCGTGAGACCGGCCTCATCCTGAGGTGCGACCGGAAGGCCGGGAACCCCTTCCAGACAAAGCAGGGGAGTCGACCCTCCTGTCCAGATCAGGAGGGTAGAAGAGGCTCAGAGGAAGTGTTGCCAGAAAACCTCGGTGTTCCTCTCGAGGGAGACCGGTATGTCGGGGAACTTTGTGGGTCGCATCAAGGGTGCCAAGTACCGTTTCGAACTCCAATTCCTAACGTGGGACTTCTCCTGAGACGCTGTAGCGGGAAAGGGCTTCATCTTGCGATGACGGGGGAACCACGTGGTTTTTCTCGAGTTGTAGCGGGATTCTCGAGTTACGACGGGGAATTCAGGATGCTTCTTGTGTGGCCCAGGGAAGTCCAATCTTCCATTCGAGTTGCGAAGGAAAGCTGGGGATTGCTCTCGAGTGACTGCAGGGCCAATAGACCTCATCTAGGCTTGTGTCCAGAAGCCAGTGTTCCTCTCCAGGGGCGACAGGGATCTCGGGGTTGCATTCCAGACACACCCGGGGAGACAGGCATCCATCTCGAGTGGAAGCAAAGAACCCCGCTCTGCTCTCGAGTCGCGACGGGTATCTCTTGGAGCTCACTGGGTGGACTAAAGGGAGTCAAGCCTCCTGAGGCTTTTGGAGAGAGGTCGCGAGATTGGTCTCTAGGCCATGCAGGAGACGAAGGCCCTCATCTCGCGATGACGGGGGAGTCTTGGGGTTGTTCTCGAGCGGCGGCCCCAGTGTGCGCTTTCTCACGAGGTACGACGGCGAGGTCAGTGAGCCTCTCGTGGGGCGCCAGGGAAGTCGGGTCTCCATGCGAGTGGCGAGGGGAGCGCGTCATTGCTCTCGAGCCATGGTAGCGTGCCGGGGACCAGCCCCGGCTGATCCAGGGTATTCGAAGGAGAGACGGCGTAGGCGAAGATCAGGAAACCACTGCTTAATTAAATGTTAATTAAGGATATAAAGAGTAATAGAATGAGGATAGCTCAGTGAGGAAATTCAGTGGCGAAAAGAGGCTGAATAATTCAGCCAGAAGGTAAGAGAAAGAACGACATGGTGAGACCAAGTTTCGGTGAACAAGGCCCGCACTTTATTTTTCAAAGTAGTTTTTATACCTTAAGTTATGCATAGAGGATAATGGGGGAAGGGGTAGAGTCTTGCAGCAAACCAGGCTTTCTTCCTGCAAACTTATCATATGCAAAAGCTTAGGTGATTTGCATCATCTTCTGGCCCGGAGGCCTGTTAACATTTTAAGACCTTTTCTTCAGAAAACTTATTTTTCTCTAAAGGTGGTTGGTCAGGAGCCACCCTCCAAAAAAGCATTAGATAAAGTTGCATTCCTACAGAGCAAAGGTGTGGTGGGCTATAACAAGAAAAAGAATTAACTCAAGGGTCCCAGGTTACAAACATTAAAGCTACTACTTACACCAATTATATTAATCAATACACTGCCAGGGACACAGCAGGTAAGGGATATGGAAACTTAGCAGCAAACAATGGCCCAACAAGTGAAAAACCATTCACCAATACAATTTCTAATCAATCTTGTAACTACTCAAAAGAATTTGTGTTTAGACAGTTTAGAACATCTCCTGCCTCTCACAGTTGGGAGGCTCTGAACAATCACATGTGGCCGGAAAAACCTATTCAGGCAGGCTAGAGGATTTCCAAAGGAGTTTGTAGGTTAAACACTGTCACACCCAGGAATTATTAACTGGAACTGTAAGCTAACTCTTTTTCAGAGAGAGGTAGTGGGGGAGAGCCCCCCGTAAAGTCAGAGGTTTAGGTGCAAGCACAAGCAGAAAGTAGGCAGACTCTGGTTTTGGGGGTATATGCTCGAGAATTTCCAGGGGGACTCCTGAAGCTCGATCCCGCCTTTGCGTATGCCGAGCCTCCTTCCTCATGACCTTTGTCATGGGCGGAGTTCCTCACTGGCTCCCAGCAGTGATAGAATTCCAGTGGAGCTATTCCAGATCCTGAATGATGATGCTGTGGAAAGTGCTGCACTCAATATGCAATATGCAATATGCACTCAATATGCAATATGCCGGCTCACGGCAGTAGGGGAATCTGGCCTCGAGACGTGTTGAAGAAGGTCTCTCGAGGTCTTTCTCGGGTTGAGGCAGGACACCCTGGGGTCCCTCGACTTGTGCAGGTGACCTCAGGGGGCTTCTCATGGTGGCTCTGAGAAGTCAGGGAAACTGGAGGTGGGAGGGGCCTCTCGGCACTCCACTGGGTTTGGTGCATTGGAAGAGGGCCTCATCTCCAGTTGAGGCAGGAACCTCAGGGTTCCTCTGACTTCAGACTCCGACCGCAAGGTCCCTGCAGACTTGGGACAGGAGAGTCAGGCCTCGTCTTGGGTTGAGGCATGGAACTCCGCTTGCCTCTCGAGGTGTTCCCGGGGAGACAGGCCACTTGTCGAGCGGTATTTGGAACCTGGGGTCTTTTCCCGACGATGCACGGGCGAGTCACTGCCCCTTCGTGTTGACTTCATTCACAGGGTGGAGTTCGAAGAGGTGTCCGGGCATCGGGTTCTTATCAAGAGGGGACCGGGAAATCGGGGTCCTTCGGAATGTGGAACCACCCACGAGGCCACGTCTGGAATGTCGTCGTGAGACCGGCCTCATCCTGAGGTGCGACCGGAAGGCCGGGAACCCCTTCCAGACAAAGCAGGGGAGTCGACCCTCCTGTCCAGATCAGGAGGGTAGAAGAGGCTCAGAGGAAGTGTTGCCAGAAAACTTCGGTGTTCCTCTCGAGGGAGACCGGGATGTCGGGGCACTTTGTGGGTCGCATCAAGGGTGACAAGTACCGTTTCGAACTCCAATTCCTAAAGTGGGACTTCTCCTGAGACGCTGTAGCGGCACAGGGCTACATCTTGCGATGACGGGGGAACCACGTGGTTTTTCTCGAGGTGTAGCAGGATTCTCGAATTACGACGGGGAATTCAGGATGCCTCTTGTGTAGGCCCAGGGAAGTCCAATCTTCCATTCGAGTTGCGAAGGAAAGCTGGGGATTGCTCTCGAGTGACTGCAGGGCCAATAGACCTCATCTAGGCTTGTGTCCAGAAGCCAGTGTTCCTCTCCAGGGGCGACAGGGATCTCGGGGTTGCATTCCAGACACACCCGGGGAGACAGGCATCCATCTCGAGTGGAAGCAAAGAACCCCGCTCTGCTCTCGAGTCGCGACGGGTATCTCTTGGAGCTCACTGGGTGGACTAAAGGGAGTCAAGCCTCCTGAGGCTTTTGGAGAGAGGTCGCGAGATTGGTCTCTAGGCCATGCAGGAGACGAAGGCCCTCATCTCGCGATGACGGGGGAGTCTTGGGGTTGTTCTCGAGCGGCGGCCCCAGTGTGCGCTTTCTCACGAGGTACGACGGCGAGGTCAGTGAGCCTCTCGTGGGGCGCCAGGGAAGTCGGGTCTCCATGCGAGTGGCGAGGGCGAGCGCGTCATTGCTCTCGAGCCATGGTAGGGTGCCGGGGACCAGCCCCGGCTGATCCAGGGTATTCGAAGGAGAGACGGCGTAGGCGAAGATCAGGAAACCACTGCTTAATTAAATGTTAATTAAGGATATAAAGAGTAATAGAATGAGGATAGCTCAGTGAGGAAATTCAGTGGCGAAAAGAGGCTGAATAATTCAGCCAGAAGGTAAGAGAAAGAACGACATGGTGAGACCAAGTTTCGGTGAACAAGGCCCGCACTTTATTTTTCAAAGTAGTTTTTATACCTTAAGTTATGCATAGAGGATAATGGGGGAAGGGGTAGAGTCTTGCAGCAAACCAGGCTTTCTTCCTGCAAACTTATCATATGCAAAAGCTTAGGTGATTTGCATCATCTTCTGGCCCGGAGGCCTGTTAACATTTTAAGACCTTTTCTTCAGAAAACTTATTTTTCTCTAAAGGTGGTTGGTCAGGAGCCACCCTCCAAAAAAGCATTAGATAAAGTTGCATTCCTACAGAGCAAAGGTGTGGTGGGCTATAACAAGAAAAAGAATTAACTCAAGGGTCCCAGGTTACAAACATTAAAGCTACTACTTACACCAATTATATTAATCAATACACTGCCAGGGACACAGCAGGTAAGGGATATGGAAACTTAGCAGCAAACAATGGCCCAACAAGTGAAAAACCATTCACCAATACAATTTCTAATCAATCTTGTAACTACTCAAAAGAATTTGTGTTTAGACAGTTTAGAACATCTCCTGCCTCTCACAGTTGGGAGGCTCTGAACAATCACATGTGGCCGGAAAAACCTATTCAGGCAGGCTAGAGGATTTCCAAAGGAGTTTGTAGGTTAAACACTGTCACACCCAGGAATTATTAACTGGAACTGTAAGCTAACTCTTTTTCAGAGAGAGGTAGTGGGGAGAGCCCCCGTAAAGTCAGAGGTTTAGGTGCAAGCACAAGCAGAAAGTAGGCAGACTCTGGTTTTGGGGGTATATGCTCGAGAATTTCCAGGGGGACTCCTGAAGCTCGATCCCGCCTTTGCGTATGCCGAGCCTCCTTCCTCATGACCTTTGTCATGGGCGGAGTTCCTCACTGGCTCCCAGCAGTGATAGAATTCCAGTGGAGCTATTCCAGATCCTGAATGATGATGCTGTGGAAAGTGCTGCACTCAATATGCAATATGCAATATGCACTCAATATGCAATATGCCGGCTCACGGCAGTAAGGGAATCTGGCCTCGAGACGTGTTGAAGAAGGTCTCTCGAGGTCTTTCTCGGGTTGAGGCAGGACACCCTGGGGTCCCTCGACTTGTGCAGGTGACCTCAGGGGGCTTCTCATGGTGGCTCTGAGAAGTCAGGGAAACTGGAGGTGGGAGGGGCCTCTCGGCACTCCACTGGGTTTGGTGCATTGGAAGAGGGCCTCATCTCCAGTTGAGGCAGGAACCTCAGGGTTCCTCTGACTTCAGACTCCGACCGCAAGGTCCCTGCAGACTTGGGACAGGAGAGTCAGGCCTCGTCTTGGGTTGAGGCATGGAACTCCGCTTGCCTCTCGAGGTGTTCCCGGGGAGACAGGCCACTTGTCGAGCGGTATTTGGAACCTGGGGGTCTTTTCCCGACGATGCACGGGCGAGTCACTGCCCCTTCGTGTTGACTTCATTCACAGGGTGGAGTTCGAAGAGGTGTCCGGGCATCGGGTTCTTATCAAGAGGGGACCGGGAAATCGGGGTCCTTCGGAATGTGGAACCACCCACGAGGCCACGTCTGGAATGTCGTCGTGAGACCGGCCTCATCCTGAGGTGCGACCGGAAGGCCGGGAACCCCTTCCAGACAAAGCAGGGGAGTCGACCCTCCTGTCCAGATCAGGAGGGTAGAAGAGGCTCAGAGGAAGTGTTGCCAGAAAACTTCGGTGTTCCTCTCGAGGGAGACCGGGATGTCGGGGCACTTTGTGGGTCGCATCAAGGGTGACAAGTACCGTTTCGAACTCCAATTCCTAAAGTGGGACTTCTCCTGAGACGCTGTAGCGGCACAGGGCTACATCTTGCGATGACGGGGGAACCACGTGGTTTTTCTCGAGGTGTAGCAGGATTCTCGAATTACGACGGGGAATTCAGGATGCTTCTTGTGTAGGCCCAGGGAAGTCCAATCTTCCATTCGAGTTGCGAAGGAAAGCTGGGGATTGCTCTCGAGTGACTGCAGGGCCAATAGACCTCATCTAGGCTTGTGTCCAGAAGCCAGTGTTCCTCTCCAGGGGCGACAGGGATCTCGGGGTTGCATTCCAGACACACCCGGGGAGACAGGCATCCATCTCGAGTGGAAGCAAAGAACCCCGCTCTGCTCTCGAGTCGCGACGGGTATCTCTTGGAGCTCACTGGGTGGACTAAAGGGAGTCAAGCCTCCTGAGGCTTTTGGAGAGAGGTCGCGAGATTGGTCTCTAGGCCATGCAGGAGACGAAGGCCCTCATCTCGCGATGACGGGGGAGTCTTGGGGGTTGTTCTCGAGCGGCGGCCCCAGTGTGCGCTTTCTCACGAGGTACGACGGCGAGGTCAGTGAGCCTCTCGTGGGGCGCCAGGGAAGTCGGGTCTCCATGCGAGTGGCGAGGGCGAGCGCGTCATTGCTCTCGAGCCATGGTAGCGTGCCGGGGACCAGCCCCGGCTGATCCAGGGTATTCGAAGGAGAGACGGCGTAGGCGAAGATCAGGAAACCACTGCTTAATTAAATGTTAATTAAGGATATAAAGAGTAATAGAATGAGGATAGCTCAGTGAGGAAATTCAGTGGCGAAAAGAGGCTGAATAATTCAGCCAGAAGGTAAGAGAAAGAACGACATGGTGAGACCAAGTTTCGGTGAACAAGGCCCGCACTTTATTTTTCAAAGTAGTTTTTATACCTTAAGTTATGCATAGAGGATAATGGGGGAAGGGGTAGAGTCTTGCAGCAAACCAGGCTTTCTTCCTGCAAACTTATCATATGCAAAAGCTTAGGTGATTTGCATCATCTTCTGGCCCGGAGGCCTGTTAACATTTTAAGACCTTTTCTTCAGAAAACTTATTTTTCTCTAAAGGTGGTTGGTCAGGAGCCACCCTCCAAAAAAGCATTAGATAAAGTTGCATTCCTACAGAGCAAAGGTGTGGTGGGCTATAACAAGAAAAAGAATTAACTCAAGGGTCCCAGGTTACAAACATTAAAGCTACTACTTACACCAATTATATTAATCAATACACTGCCAGGGACACAGCAGGTAAGGGATATGGAAACTTAGCAGCAAACAATGGCCCAACAAGTGAAAAACCATTCACCAATACAATTTCTAATCAATCTTGTAACTACTCAAAAGAATTTGTGTTTAGACAGTTTAGAACATCTCCTGCCTCTCACAGTTGGGAGGCTCTGAACAATCACATGTGGCCGGAAAAACCTATTCAGGCAGGCTAGAGGATTTCCAAAGGAGTTTGTAGGTTAAACACTGTCACACCCAGGAATTATTAACTGGAACTGTAAGCTAACTCTTTTTTCAGAGAGAGGTAGTGGGGGAGAGCCCCCGTAAAGTCAGAGGTTTAGGTGCAAGCACAAGCAGAAAGTAGGCAGACTCTGGTTTTGGGGGTATATGCTCGAGAATTTCCAGGGGGACTCCTGAAGCTCGATCCCGCCTTTGCGTATGCCGAGCCTCCTTCCTCATGACCTTTGTCATGGGCGGAGTTCCTCACTGGCTCCCAGCAGTGATAGAATTCCAGTGGAGCTATTCCAGATCCTGAATGATGATGCTGTGGAAAGTGCTGCACTCAATATGCAATATGCAATATGCACTCAATATGCAATATGCCGGCTCACGGCAGTAGGGGAATCTGGCCTCGAGACGTGTTGAAGAAGGTCTCTCGAGGTCTTTCTCGGGTTGAGGCAGGACACCCTGGGGTCCCTCGACTTGTGCAGGTGACCTCAGGGGGCTTCTCATGGTGGCTCTGAGAAGTCAGGGAAACTGGAGGTGGGAGGGGCCTCTCGGCACTCCACTGGGTTTGGTGCATTGGAAGAGGGCCTCATCTCCAGTTGAGGCAGGAACCTCAGGGTTCCTCTGACTTCAGACTCCGACCGCAAGGTCCCTGCAGACTTGGGACAGGAGAGTCAGGCCTCGTCTTGGGTTGAGGCATGGAACTCCGCTTGCCTCTCGAGGTGTTCCCGGGGAGACAGGCCACTTGTCGAGCGGTATTTGGAACCTGGGGGTCTTTTCCCGACGATGCACGGGCGAGTCACTGCCCCTTCGTGTTGACTTCATTCACAGGGTGGAGTTCGAAGAGGTGTCCGGGCATCGGGTTCTTATCAAGAGGGGACCGGGAAATCGGGGTCCTTCGGAATGTGGAACCACCCACGAGGCCACGTCTGGAATGTCGTCGTGAGACCGGCCTCATCCTGAGGTGCGACCGGAAGGCCGGGAACCCCTTCCAGACAAAGCAGGGGAGTCGACCCTCCTGTCCAGATCAGGAGGGTAGAAGGGGCTCAGAGGAAGTGGTGCGGGAAAACCTCGGTGTTCCTCTCGAGGGAGACCGGGATGTCGGGGCACTTTGTGGGTCGCATCAAGGGTGCCAAGTACCGTTTCGACCTCCAATACCTAACGTGGGACTTCTCCTGAGACACTGTAGCGGGAAAGGGCTTCATCTTGCGATGACGGGGGAACCACGTGGTTTTTCTCGAGTTGCAGCGGGATTCTCGAGTTACGACGGGGAATTCAGGATGCCTCTTGTGTTGGCCCAGGGAAGTCCAATCTTCCATTCGAGTTGCGAAGGAAAGCTGGGGATTGCTCTCGAGTGACTGCAGGGCCAATAGACCTCATCTAGGCTTGTGTCCAGAAGCCAATGTTCCTCTCCAGGGGCGAAAGGGATCTCGGGGTTGCATTCCAGACGCACCCGGGGAGACAGGCATCCATCTCGAGTGGGAGCAAAGAACCCCGCTCTGCTCTCGAGTCGCGACGGGTATCTCTTGGAGCTCACTGGGTGGACTAAAGGGAGTCAAGCCTCCTGAGGCGTTTGGAGAGAGGTCGCGAGATTGGTCTCTAGGCCATACAGGAGACGAAGGCCCTCAAGTCGCGATGACGGGGAGGCTCGGGGTTGTTCTCGAGCGGCGGCCCCAGTGTGCGGTTTCTCGCGAGGTACGACGGCGAGGTCAGTGAGCCTCTCGTGGGGCGGCAAGGAAGTCGGGTCTCCATGCGAATGGCGAGGGGAGCGCGTCTTTACTCTCAAGTCATAGTAGGGGAATCTGGCCTCGAGACGTGTTGAAGAAGGTCTCTCGAGGTCTTTCTCGGGTTGAGGCAGGACACCCTGGGGTCCCTCGACTTGTGCAGGTGACCTCAGGGGGCTTCTCATGGTGGCTCTGAGAAGTCAGGGAAACTGGAGGTGGGAGGGGCCTCTCGGCACTCCACTGGGTTTGGTGCATTGGAAGAGGGCCTCATCTCCAGTTGAGGCAGGAACCTCAGGGTTCCTCTGACTTCAGACTCCGACCGCAAGGTCCCTGCAGACTTGGGACAGGAGAGTCAGGCCTCGTCTTGGGTTGAGGCATGGAACTCCGCTTGCCTCTCGAGGTGTTCCCGGGGAGACAGGCCACTTGTCGAGCGGTATTTGGAACCTGGGGGTCTTTTCCCGACGATGCACGGGCGAGTCACTGCCCCTTCGTGTTGACTTCATTCACAGGGTGGAGTTCGAAGAGGTGTCCGGGCATCGGGTTCTTATCAAGAGGGGACCGGGAAATCGGGGTCCTTCGGAATGTGGAACCACCCACGAGGCCACGTCTGGAATGTCGTCGTGAGACCGGCCTCATCCTGAGGTGCGACCGGGAGGCCGGGAACCCCTTCCAGACAAAGCAGGGGAGTCGACCCTCCTGTCCAGATCAGGAGGGTAGAAGAGGCTCAGAGGAAGTGTTGCCAGAAAACTTCGGTGTTCCTCTCGAGGGAGACCGGGATGTCGGGGCACTTTGTGGGTCGCATCAAGGGTGACAAGTACCGTTTCGAACTCCAATTCCTAAAGTGGGACTTCTCCTGAGACGCTGTAGCGGCACAGGGCTACATCTTGCGATGACGGGGGAACCACGTGGTTTTTCTCGAGGTGTAGCAGGATTCTCGAATTACGACGGGGAATTCAGGATGCTTCTTGTGTAGGCCCAGGGAAGTCCAATCTTCCATTCGAGTTGCGAAGGGAAGCTGGGGATTTCTCTCGAGTGACTGCAGGGCCAATAGACCTCATCTAGGCTTGTGTCCAGAAGCCAGTGTTCCTCTCCAGGGGCGACAGGGATCTCGGGGTTGCATTCCAGACACACCCGGGGAGACAGGCATCCATCTCGAGTGGAAGCAAAGAACCCCGCTCTGCTCTCGAGTCGCGACGGGTATCTCTTGGAGCTCACTGGGTGGACTAAAGGGAGTCAAGCCTCCTGAGGCTTTTGGAGAGAGGTCGCGAGATTGGTCTCTAGGCCATGCAGGAGACGAAGGCCCTCATCTCGCGATGACGGGGGAGTCTTGGGGTTGTTCTCGAGCGGCGGCCCCAGTGTGCGCTTTCTCACGAGGTACGACGGCGAGGTCAGTGAGCCTCTCGTGGGGCGCCAGGGAAGTCGGGTCTCCATGCGAGTGGCGAGGGCGAGCGCGTCATTGCTCTCGAGCCATGGTAGCGTGCCGGGGACCAGCCCCGGCTGATCCAGGGTATTCGAAGGAGAGACGGCGTAGGCGAAGATCAGGAAACCACTGCTTAATTAAATGTTAATTAAGGATATAAAGAGTAATAGAATGAGGATAGCTCAGTGAGGAAATTCAGTGGCGAAAAGAGGCTGAATAATTCAGCCAGAAGGTAAGAGAAAGAACGACATGGTGAGACCAAGTTTCGGTGAACAAGGCCCGCACTTTATTTTTCAAAGTAGTTTTTATACCTTAAGTTATGCATAGAGGATAATGGGGGAAGGGGTAGAGTCTTGCAGCAAACCAGGCTTTCTTCCTGCAAACTTATCATATGCAAAAGCTTAGGTGATTTGCATCATCTTCTGGCCCGGAGGCCTGTTAACATTTTAAGACCTTTTCTTCAGAAAACTTATTTTTCTCTAAAGGTGGTTGGTCAGGAGCCACCCTCCAAAAAAGCATTAGATAAAGTTGCATTCCTACAGAGCAAAGGTGTGGTGGGCTATAACAAGAAAAAGAATTAACTCAAGGGTCCCAGGTTACAAACATTAAAGCTACTACTTACACCAATTATATTAATCAATACACTGCCAGGGACACAGCAGGTAAGGGATATGGAAACTTAGCAGCAAACAATGGCCCAACAAGTGAAAAACCATTCACCAATACAATTTCTAATCAATCTTGTAACTACTCAAAAGAATTTGTGTTTAGACAGTTTAGAACATCTCCTGCCTCTCACAGTTGGGAGGCTCTGAACAATCACATGTGGCCGGAAAAACCTATTCAGGCAGGCTAGAGGATTTCCAAAGGAGTTTGTAGGTTAAACACTGTCACACCCAGGAATTATTAACTGGAACTGTAAGCTAACTCTTTTTTCAGAGAGAGGTAGTGGGGGAGAGCCCCCGTAAAGTCAGAGGTTTAGGTGCAAGCACAAGCAGAAAGTAGGCAGACTCTGGTTTTGGGGGTATATGCTCGAGAATTTCCAGGGGGACTCCTGAAGCTCG
Source organism: Bos javanicus (assembly GCF_032452875.1). Taxonomy (NCBI): domain Eukaryota; kingdom Metazoa; phylum Chordata; class Mammalia; order Artiodactyla; family Bovidae; genus Bos; species Bos javanicus. Next base: position 27,009 of record NW_026894696.1, on the reverse strand, counting down.
ATCCCGCCTTTGCGTATGCCGAGCCTCCTTCCTCATGACCTTTGTCATGGGCGGAGTTCCTCACTGGCTCCCAGCAGTGATAGAATTCCAGTGGAGCTATTCCAGATCCTGAATGATGATGCTGTGGAAAGTGCTGCACTCAATATGCAATATGCAATATGCACTCAATATGCAATATGCCGGCTCACGGCAGTAGGGGAATCTGGCCTCGAGACGTGTTGAAGAAGGTCTCTCGAGGTCTTTCTCGGGTTGAGGCAGGACACCCTGGGGTCCCTCGACTTGTGCAGGTGACCTCAGGGGGCTTCTCATGGTGGCTCTGAGAAGTCAGGGAAACTGGAGGTGGGAGGGGCCTCTCGGCACTCCACTGGGTTTGGTGCATTGGAAGAGGGCCTCATCTCCAGTTGAGGCAGGAACCTCAGGGTTCCTCTGACTTCAGACTCCGACCGCAAGGTCCCTGCAGACTTGGGACAGGAGAGTCAGGCCTCGTCTTGGGTTGAGGCATGGAACTCCGCTTGCCTCTCGAGGTGTTCCCGGGGAGACAGGCCACTTGTCGAGCGGTATTTGGAACCTGGGGGTCTTTTCCCGACGATGCACGGGCGAGTCACTGCCCCTTCGTGTTGACTTCATTCACAGGGTGGAGTTCGAAGAGGTGTCCGGGCATCGGGTTCTTATCAAGAGGGGACCGGGAAATCGGGGTCCTTCGGAATGTGGAACCACCCACGAGGCCACGTCTGGAATGTCGTCGTGAGACCGGCCTCATCCTGAGGTGCGACCGGAAGGCCGGGAACCCCTTCCAGACAAAGCAGGGGAGTCGACCCTCCTGTCCAGATCAGGAGGGTAGAAGAGGCTCAGAGGAAGTGTTGCCAGAAAACTTCGGTGTTCCTCTCGAGGGAGACCGGGATGTCGGGGCACTTTGTGGGTCGCATCAAGGGTGACAAGTACCGTTTCGAACTCCAATTCCTAAAGTGGGACTTCTCCTGAGACGCTGTAGCGGCACAGGGCTACATCTTGCGATGACGGGGGAACCACGTGGTTTTTCTCGAGGTGTAGCAGGATTCTCGAATTACGACGGGGAATTCAGGATGCTTCTTGTGTAGGCCCAGGGAAGTCCAATCTTCCATTCGAGTTGCGAAGGAAAGCTGGGGATTGCTCTCGAGTGACTGCAGGGCCAATAGACCTCATCTAGGCTTGTGTCCAGAAGCCAGTGTTCCTCTCCAGGGGCGACAGGGATCTCGGGGTTGCATTCCAGACACACCCGGGGAGACAGGCATCCATCTCGAGTGGAAGCAAAGAACCCCGCTCTGCTCTCGAGTCGCGACGGGTATCTCTTGGAGCTCACTGGGTGGACTAAAGGGAGTCAAGCCTCCTGAGGCTTTTGGAGAGAGGTCGCGAGATTGGTCTCTAGGCCATGCAGGAGACGAAGGCCCTCATCTCGCGATGACGGGGGAGTCTTGGGGTTGTTCTCGAGCGGCGGCCCCAGTGTGCGCTTTCTCACGAGGTACGACGGCGAGGTCAGTGAGCCTCTCGTGGGGCGCCAGGGAAGTCGGGTCTCCATGCGAGTGGCGAGGGCGAGCGCGTCATTGCTCTCGAGCCATGGTAGCGTGCCGGGGACCAGCCCCGGCTGATCCAGGGTATTCGAAGGAGAGACGGCGTAGGCGAAGATCAGGAAACCACTGCTTAATTAAATGTTAATTAAGGATATAAAGAGTAATAGAATGAGGATAGCTCAGTGAGGAAATTCAGTGGCGAAAAGAGGCTGAATAATTCAGCCAGAAGGTAAGAGAAAGAACAACATGGTGAGACCAAGTTTCGGTGAACAAGGCCCGCACTTTATTTTTCAAAGTAGATTTTATACCTTAAGTTATGCATAGAGGATAATGGGGGAAGGGGTAGAGTCTTGCAGCAAACCAGGCTTTCTTCCTGCAAACTTATCATATGCAAAAGCTTAGGTGATTTGCATCATCTTCTGGCCCGGAGGCCTGTTAACATTTTAAGACCTTTTCTTCAGAAACCTTATTTTTCTCTAAAGGTGGTTGGTCAGGAGCCACCCTCCAAAAAAGCATTAGATAAAGTTGCATTCCTACAGAGCAAAGGTGTGGTGGGCTATAACAAGAAAAAGAATTAACTCAAGGGTCCCAGGTTACAAACATTAAAGCTACTACTTACACCAATTATATTAATCAATACACTGCCAGGGACACAGCAGGTAAGGGATATGGAAACTTAGCAGCAAACAATGGCCCAACAAGTGAAAAACCATTCACCAATACAATTTCTAATCAATCTTGTAACTACTCAAAAGAATTTGTGTTTAGACAGTTTAGAACATCTCCTGCCTCTCACAGTTGGGAGGCTCTGAACAATCACATGTGGCCGGAAAAACCTATTCAGGCAGGCTAGAGGATTTCCAAAGGAGTTTGTAGGTTAAACACTGTCACACCCAGGAATTATTAACTGGAACTGTAAGCTAACTCTTTTTTCAGAGAGGTAGTGGGGGAGAGCCCCCCGTAAAGTCAGAGGTTTAGGTGCAAGCACAAGCAGAAAGTAGGCAGACTCTGGTTTTGGGGGTATATGCTCGAGAATTTCCAGGGGGACTCCTGAAGCTCGATCCCGCCTTTGCGTATGCCGAGCCTCCTTCCTCATGACCTTTGTCATGGGCGGAGTTCCTCACTGGCTCCCAGCAGTGATAGAATTCCAGTGGAGCTATTCCAGATCCTGAATGATGATGCTGTGGAAAGTGCTGCACTCAATATGCAATATGCAATATGCACTCAATATGCAATATGCCGGCTCACGGCAGTAGGGGAATCTGGCCTCGAGACGTGTTGAAGAAGGTCTCTCGAGGTCTTTCTCGGGTTGAGGCAGGACACCCTGGGGTCCCTCGACTTGTGCAGGTGACCTCAGGGGGCTTCTCATGGTGGCTCTGAGAAGTCAGGGAAACTGGAGGTGGGAGGGGCCTCTCGGCACTCCACTGGGTTTGGTGCATTGGAAGAGGGCCTCATCTCCAGTTGAGGCAGGAACCTCAGGGTTCCTCTGACTTCAGACTCCGACCGCAAGGTCCCTGCAGACTTGGGACAGGAGAGTCAGGCCTCGTCTTGGGTTGAGGCATGGAACTCCGCTTGCCTCTCGAGGTGTTCCCGGGGAGACAGGCCACTTGTCGAGCGGTATTTGGAACCTGGGGGTCTTTTCCCGACGATGCACGGGCGAGTCACTGCCCCTTCGTGTTGACTTCATTCACAGGGTGGAGTTCGAAGAGGTGTCCGGGCATCGGGTTCTTATCAAGAGGGGACCGGGAAATCGGGGTCCTTCGGAATGTGGAACCACCCACGAGGCCACGTCTGGAATGTCGTCGTGAGACCGGCCTCATCCTGAGGTGCGACCGGAAGGCCGGGAACCCCTTCCAGACAAAGCAGGGGAGTCGACCCTCCTGTCCAGATCAGGAGGGTAGAAGGGGCTCAGAGGAAGTGGTGCGGGAAAACCTCGGTGTTCCTCTTGAGGGAGACCGGGATGTCGGGGCACTTTGTGGGTCGCATCAAGGGTGCCAAGTACCGTTTCGACCTCCAATACCTAACGTGGGACTTCTCCTGAGACACTGTAGCGGGAAAGGGCTTCATCTTGCGATGACGGGGGAACCACGTGGATTTTCTCGAGTTGCAGCGGGATTCTCGAGTTACGACGGGGAATTCAGGATGCCTCTTGTGTTGGCCCAGGGAAGTCCAATCTTCCATTCGAGTTGCGAAGGAAAGCTGGGGATTGCTCTCGAGTGACTGCAGGGCCAATAGAACTCATCTAGGCTTGTGTCCAGAAGCCAATGTTCCTCTCCAGGGGCTAAAGGGATCTCGGGGTTGCATTCCAGACGCACCCGGGGAGACAGGCATCCATCTCGAGTGGGAGCAAAGAACCCCGCTCTGCTCTTGAGTCGCGACGGGTATCTCTTGGAGCTCACTGGGTGGACTAAAGGGAGTCAAGCCTCCTGAGGCGTTTGGAGAGAGGTCGAGAGACTGGTCTCTAGGCCATACAGGAGACGAAGGCCCTCAAGTCGCGATGACGGGGGAGGCTCGGGGTTGTTCTCGAGCGGCGGCCCCAGTGTGCGGTTTCTCGCGAGGTACGACGGCGAGGTCAGTGAGCCTCTCGTGGGGCGGCAAGGAAGTCGGGTCTCCATGCGAATGGCGAGGGGGAGCGCGTCTTTACTCTCAAGTCATAGTAGGGGAATCTGGCCTCGAGACGTGTTGAAGAAGGTCTCTCGAGGTCTTTCTCGGGTTGAGGCAGGACACCCTGGGGTCCCTCGACTTGTGCAGGTGACCTCAGGGGGCTTCTCATGGTGGCTCTGAGAAGTCAGGGAAACTGGAGGTGGGAGGGGCCTCTCGGCACTCCACTGGGTTTGGTGCATTGGAAGAGGGCCTCATCTCCAGTTGAGGCAGGAACCTCAGGGTTCCTCTGACTTCAGACTCCGACCGCAAGGTCCCTGCAGACTTGGGACAGGAGAGTCAGGCCTCGTCTTGGGTTGAGGCATGGAACTCCGCTTGCCTCTCGAGGTGTTCCCGGGGAGACAGGCCACTTGTCGAGCGGTATTTGGAACCTGGGGGTCTTTTCCCGACGATGCACGGGCGAGTCACTGCCCCTTCGTGTTGACTTCATTCACAGGGTGGAGTTCGAAGAGGTGTCCGGGCATCGGGTTCTTATCAAGAGGGGACCGGGAAATCGAGGTCCTTCGGAATGTGGAACCACCCACGAGGCCACGTCTGGAATGTCGTCGTGAGACCGGCCTCATCCTGAGGTGCGACCGGAAGGCCGGGAACCCCTTCCAGACAAAGCAGGGGAGTCGACCCTCCTGTCCAGATCAGGAGGGTAGAAGAGGCTCAGAGGAAGTGTTGCCAGAAAACTTCGGTGTTCCTCTCGAGGGAGACCGGGATGTCGGGGCACTTTGTGGGTCGCATCAAGGGTGACAAGTACCGTTTCGAACTCCAATTCCTAAAGTGGGACTTCTCCTGAGACGCTGTAGCGGCACAGGGCTACATCTTGCGATGACGGGGGAACCACGTGGTTTTTCTCGAGGTGTAGCAGGATTCTCGAATTACGACGGGGAATTCAGGATGCTTCTTGTGTAGGCCCAGGGAAGTCCAATCTTCCATTCGAGTTGCGAAGGAAAGCTGGGGATTGCTCTCGAGTGACTGCAGGGCCAATAGACCTCATCTAGGCTTGTGTCCAGAAGCCAGTGTTCCTCTCCAGGGGCGACAGGGATCTCGGGGTTGCATTCCAGACACACCCGGGGAGACAGGCATCCATCTCGAGTGGAAGCAAAGAACCCCGCTCTGCTCTCGAGTCGCGACGGGTATCTCTTGGAGCTCACTGGGTGGACTAAAGGGAGTCAAGCCTCCTGAGGCTTTTGGAGAGAGGTCGCGAGATTGGTCTCTAGGCCATGCAGGAGACGAAGGCCCTCATCTCGCGATGACGGGGGAGTCTTGGGGTTGTTCTCGAGCGGCGGCCCCAGTGTGCGCTTTCTCACGAGGTACGACGGCGAGGTCAGTGAGCCTCTCGTGGGGCGCCAGGGAAGTCGGGTCTCCATGCGAGTGGCGAGGGCGAGCGCGTCATTGCTCTCGAGCCATGGTAGCGTGCCGGGGACCAGCCCCGGCTGATCCAGGGTATTCGAAGGAGAGACGGCGTAGGCGAAGATCAGGAAACCACTGATTAATTAAATGTTAATTAAGGATATAAAGAGTAATAGAATGAGGATAGCTCAGTGAGGAAATTCAGTGGCGAAAAGAGGCTGAATAATTCAGCCAGAAGGTAAGAGAAAGAACGACATGGTGAGACCAAGTTTCGGTGAACAAGGCCCGCACTTTATTTTTCAAAGTAGTTTTTATACCTTAAGTTATGCATAGAGGATAATGGGGGAAGGGGTAGAGTCTTGCAGCAAACCAGGCTTTCTTCCTGCAAACTTATCATATGCAAAAGCTTAGGTGATTTGCATCATCTTCTGGCCCGGAGGCCTGTTAACATTTTAAGACCTTTTCTTCAGAAAACTTATTTTTCTCTAAAGGTGGTTGGTCAGGAGCCACCCTCCAAAAAGCATTAGATAAAGTTGCATTCCTACAGAGCAAAGGTGTGGTGGGCTATAACAAGAAAAAGAATTAACTCAAGGGTCCCAGGTTACAAACATTAAAGCTACTACTTACACCAATTATATTAATCAATACACTGCCAGGGACACAGCAGGTAAGGGATATGGAAACTTAGCAGCAAACAATGGCCCAACAAGTGAAAAACCATTCACCAATACAATTTCTAATCAATCTTGTAACTACTCAAAAGAATTTGTGTTTAGACAGTTTAGAACATCTCCTGCCTCTCACAGTTGGGAGGCTCTGAACAATCACATGTGGCCGGAAAAACCTATTCAGGCAGGCTAGAGGATTTCCAAAGGAGTTTGTAGGTTAAACACTGTCACACCCAGGAATTATTAACTGGAACTGTAAGCTAACTCTTTTTTCAGAGAGAGGTAGTGGGGGAGAGCCCCCCGTAAAGTCAGAGGTTTAGGTGCAAGCACAAGCAGAAAGTAGGCAGACTCTGGTTTTGGGGGTATATGCTCGAGAATTTCCAGGGGGACTCCTGAAGCTCGATCCCGCCTTTGCGTATGCCGAGCCTCCTTCCTCATGACCTTTGTCATGGGCGGAGTTCCTCACTGGCTCCCAGCAGTGATAGAATTCCAGTGGAGCTATTCCAGATCCTGAATGATGATGCTGTGGAAAGTGCTGCACTCAATATGCAATATGCAATATGCACTCAATATGCAATATGCCGGCTCACGGCAGTAGGGGAATCTGGCCTCGAGACGTGTTGAAGAAGGTCTCTCGAGGTCTTTCTCGGGTTGAGGCAGGACACCCTGGGGTCCCTCGACTTGTGCAGGTGACCTCAGGGGGCTTCTCATGGTGGCTCTGAGAAGTCAGGGAAACTGGAGGTGGGAGGGGCCTCTCGGCACTCCACTGGGTTTGGTGCATTGGAAGAGGGCCTCATCTCCAGTTGAGGCAGGAACCTCAGGGTTCCTCTGACTTCAGACTCCGACCGCAAGGTCCCTGCAGACTTGGGACAGGAGAGTCAGGCCTCGTCTTGGGTTGAGGCATGGAACTCCGCTTGCCTCTCGAGGTGTTCCCGGGGAGACAGGCCACTTGTCGAGCGGTATTTGGAACCTGGGGGTCTTTTCCCGACGATGCACGGGCGAGTCACTGCCCCTTCGTGTTGACTTCATTCACAGGGTGGAGTTCGAAGAGGTGTCCGGGCATCGGGTTCTTATCAAGAGGGGACCGGGAAATCGGGGTCCTTCGGAATGTGGAACCACCCACGAGGCCACGTCTGGAATGTCGTCGTGAGACCGGCCTCATCCTGAGGTGCGACCGGAAGGCCGGGAACCCCTTCCAGACAAAGCAGGGGAGTCGACCCTCCTGTCCAGATCAGGAGGGTAGAAGAGGCTCAGAGGAAGTGTTGCCAGAAAACTTCGGTGTTCCTCTCGAGGGAGACCGGGATGTCGGGGCACTTTGTGGGTCGCATCAAGGGTGACAAGTACCGTTTCGAACTCCAATTCCTAAGTGGGACTTCTCCTGAGACGCTGTAGCGGCACAGGGCTACATCTTGCGATGACGGGGGAACCACGTGGTTTTTCTCGAGTGTAGCAGGATTCTCGAATTACGACGGGGAATTCAGGATGCTTCTTGTGTAGGCCCAGGGAAGTCCAATCTTCCATTCGAGTTGCGAAGGAAAGCTGGGGATTGCTCTCGAGTGACTGCAGGGCCAATAGACCTCATCTAGGCTTGTGTCCAGAAGCCAGTGTTCCTCTCCAGGGGCGACAGGGATCTCGGGGTTGCATTCCAGACACACCCGGGAGACAGGCATCCATCTCGAGTGGAAGCAAAGAACCCCGCTCTGCTCTCGAGTCGCGACGGGTATCTCTTGGAGCTCACTGGGTGGACTAAAGGGAGTCAAGCCTCCTGAGGCTTTGGAGAGAGGTCGCGAGATTGGTCTCTAGGCCATGCAGGAGACGAAGGCCCTCATCTCGCGATGACGGGGGAGTCTTGGGGTTGTTCTCGAGCGGCGGCCCCAGTGTGCGCTTTCTCACGAGGTACGACGGCGAGGTCAGTGAGCCTCTCGTGGGGCGCCAGGGAAGTCGGGTCTCCATGCGAGTGGCGAGGGCGAGCGCGTCATTGCTCTCGAGCCATGGTAGCGTGCCGAGGACCAGCCCCGGCTGATCCAGGGTATTCGAAGGAGAGACGGCGTAGGCGAAGATCAGGAAACCACTGCTTAATTAAATGTTAATTAAGGATATAAAGAGTAATAGAATGAGGATAGCTCAGTGAGGAAATTCAGTGGCGAAAAGAGGCTGAATAATTCAGCCAGAAGGTAAGAGAAAGAACGACATGGTGAGACCAAGTTTCGGTGAACAAGGCCCGCACTTTATTTTTCAAAGTAGTTTTTATACCTTAAGTTATGCATAGAGGATAATGGGGGAAGGGGTAGAGTCTTGCAGCAAACCAGGCTTTCTTCCTGCAAACTTATCATATGCAAAAGCTTAGGTGATTTGCATCATCTTCTGGCCCGGAGGCCTGTTAACATTTTAAGACCTTTTCTTCAGAAACCTTATTTTTCTCTAAAGGTGGTTGGTCAGGAGCCACCCTCCAAAAAAGCATTAGATAAAGTTGCATTCCTACAGAGCAAAGGTGTGGTGGGCTATAACAAGAAAAAGAATTAACTCAAGGGTCCCAGGTTACAAACATTAAAGCTACTACTTACACCAATTATATTAATCAATACACTGCCAGGGACACAGCAGGTAAGGGATATGGAAACTTAGCAGCAAACAATGGCCCAACAAGTGAAAAACCATTCACCAATACAATTTCTAATCAATCTTGTAACTACTCAAAAGAATTTGTGTTTAGACAGTTTAGAACATCTCCTGCCTCTCACAGTTGGGAGGCTCTGAACAATCACATGTGGCCGGAAAAACCTATTCAGGCAGGCTAGAGGATTTCCAAAGGAGTTTGTAGGTTAAACACTGTCACACCCAGGAATTATTAACTGGAACTGTAAGCTAACTCTTTTTTCAGAGAGAGGTAGTGGGGAGAGCCCCCGTAAAGTCAGAGGTTTAGGTGCAAGCACAAGCAGAAAGTAGGCAGACTCTGGTTTTGGGGGTATATGCTCGAGAATTTCCAGGGGGACTCCTGAAGCTCGATCCCGCCTTTGCGTATGCCGAGCCTCCTTCCTCATGACCTTTGTCATGGGCGGAGTTCCTCACTGGCTCCCAGCAGTGATAGAATTCCAGTGGAGCTATTCCAGATCCTGAATGATGATGCTGTGGAAAGTGCTGCACTCAATATGCAATATGCAATATGCACTCAATATGCAATATGCCGGCTCACGGCAGTAGGGGAATCTGGCCTCGAGACGTGTTGAAGAAGGTCTCTCGAGGTCTTTCTCGGGTTGAGGCAGGACACCCTGGGGTCCCTCGACTTGTGCAGGTGACCTCAGGGGGCTTCTCATGGTGGCTCTGAGAAGTCAGGGAAACTGGAGGTGGGAGGGGCCTCTCGGCACTCCACTGGGTTTGGTGCATTGGAAGAGGGCCTCATCTCCAGTTGAGGCGGGAACCTCAGGGTTCCTCTGACTTCAGACTCCGACCGCAAGGTCCCTGCAGACTTGGGACAGGAGAGTCAGGCCTCGTCTTGGGTTGAGGCATGGAACTCCGCTTGCCTCTCGAGGTGTTCCCGGGGAGACAGGCCACTTGTCGAGCGGTATTTGGAACCTGGGGGTCTTTTCCCGACGATGCACGGGCGAGTCACTGCCCCTTCGTGTTGACTTCATTCACAGGGTGGAGTTCGAAGAGGTGTCCGGGCATCGGGTTCTTATCAAGAGGGGACCGGGAAATCGGGGTCCTTCGGAATGTGGAACCACCCACGAGGCCACGTCTGGAATGTCGTCGTGAGACCGGCCTCATCCTGAGGTGCGACCGGAAGGCCGGGAACCCCTTCCAGACAAAGCAGGGGAGTCGACCCTCCTGTCCAGATCAGGAGGGTAGAAGAGGCTCAGAGGAAGTGTTGCCAGAAAACTTCGGTGTTCCTCTCGAGGGAGACCGGGATGTCGGGGCACTTTGTGGGTCGCATCAAGGGTGACAAGTACCGTTTCGAACTCCAATTCCTAAAGTGGGACTTCTCCTGAGACGCTGTAGCGGCACAGGGCTACATCTTGCGATGACGGGGGAACCACGTGGTTTTTCTCGAGGTGTAGCAGGATTCTCGAATTACGACGGGGAATTCAGGATGCTTCTTGTGTAGGCCCAGGGAAGTCCAATCTTCCATTCGAGTTGCGAAGGAAAGCTGGGGATTGCTCTCGAGTGACTGCAGGGCCAATAGACCTCATCTAGGCTTGTGTCCAGAAGCCAGTGTTCCTCTCCAGGGGCGACAGGGATCTCGGGGTTGCATTCCAGACACACCCGGGAGACAGGCATCCATCTCGAGTGGAAGCAAAGAACCCCGCTCTGCTCTCGAGTCGCGACGGGTATCTCTTGGAGCTCACTGGGTGGACTAAAGGGAGTCAAGCCTCCTGAGGCTTTTGGAGAGAGGTCGCGAGATTGGTCTCTAGGCCATGCAGGAGACGAAGGCCCTCATCTCGCGATGACGGGGGAGTCTTGGGGTTGTTCTCGAGCGGCGGCCCCAGTGTGCGCTTTCTCACGAGGTACGACGGCGAGGTCAGTGAGCCTCTCGTGGGGCGCCAGGGAAGTCGGGTCTCCATGCGAGTGGCGAGGGCGAGCGCGTCATTGCTCTCGAGCCATGGTAGCGTGCCGGGGACCAGCCCCGGCTGATCCAGGGTATTCGAAGGAGAGACGGCGTAGGCGAAGATCAGGAAACCACTGCTTAATTAAATGTTAATTAAGGATATAAAGAGTAATAGAATGAGGATAGCTCAGTGAGGAAATTCAGTGGCGAAAAGAGGCTGAATAATTCAGCCAGAAGGTAAGAGAAAGAACGACATGGTGAGACCAAGTTTCGGTGAACAAGGCCCGCACTTTATTTTTCAAAGTAGTTTTTATACCTTAAGTTATGCATAGAGGATAATGGGGAAGGGGTAGAGTCTTGCAGCAAACCAGGCTTTCTTCCTGCAAACTTATCATATGCAAAAGCTTAGGTGATTTGCATCATCTTCTGGCCCGGAGGCCTGTTAACATTTTAGGACCTTTTCTTCAGAAAACTTATTTTTCTCTAAAGGTGGTTGGTCAGGAGCCACCCTCCAAAAAAGCATTAGATAAAGTTGCATTCCTACAGAGCAAAGGTGTGGTGGGCTATAACAAGAAAAAGAATTAACTCAAGGGTCCCAGGTTACAAACATTAAAGCTACTACTTACACCAATTATATTAATCAATACACTGCCAGGGACACAGCAGGTAAGGGATATGGAAACTTAGCAGCAAACAATGGCCCAACAAGTGAAAAACCATTCACCAATACAATTTCTAATCAATCTTGTAACTACTCAAAAGAATTTGTGTTTAGACAGTTTAGAACATCTCCTGCCTCTCACAGTTGGGAGGCTCTGAACAATCACATGTGGCCGGAAAAACCTATTCAGGCAGGCTAGAGGATTTCCAAAGGAGTTTGTAGGTTAAACACTGTCACACCCAGGAATTATTAACTGGAACTGTAAGCTAACTCTTTTTTCAGAGAGAGGTAGTGGGGGAGAGCCCCCGTAAAGTCAGAGGTTTAGGTGCAAGCACAAGCAGAAAGTAGGCAGACTCTGGTTTTGGGGGTATATGCTCGAGAATTTCCAGGGGGACTCCTGAAGCTCGATCCCGCCTTTGCGTATGCCGAGCCTCCTTCCTCATGACCTTTGTCATGGGCGGAGTTCCTCACTGGCTCCCAGCAGTGATAGAATTCCAGTGGAGCTATTCCAGATCCTGAATGATGATGCTGTGGAAAGTGCTGCACTCAATATGCAATATGCAATATGCACTCAATATGCAATATGCCGGCTCACGGCAGTAGGGGAATCTGGCCTCGAGACGTGTTGAAGAAGGTCTCTCGAGGTCTTTCTCGGGTTGAGGCAGGACACCCTGGGGTCCCTCGACTTGTGCAGGTGACCTCAGGGGGCTTCTCATGGTGGCTCTGAGAAGTCAGGGAAACTGGAGGTGGGAGGGGCCTCTCGGCACTCCACTGGGTTTGGTGCATTGGAAGAGGGCCTCATCTCCAGTTGAGGCAGGAACCTCAGGGTTCCTCTGACTTCAGACTCCGACCGCAAGGTCCCTGCAGACTTGGGACAGGAGAGTCAGGCCTCGTCTTGGGTTGAGGCATGGAACTCCGCTTGCCTCTCGAGGTGTTCCCGGGGAGACAGGCCACTTGTCGAGCGGTATTTGGAACCTGGGGGTCTTTTCCCGACGATGCACGGGCGAGTCACTGCCCCTTCGTGTTGACTTCATTCACAGGGTGGAGTTCGAAGAGGTGTCCGGGCATCGGGTTCTTATCAAGAGGGGACCGGGAAATCGGGGTCCTTCGGAATGTGGAACCACCCACGAGGCCACGTCTGGAATGTCGTCGTGAGACCGGCCTCATCCTGAGGTGCGACCGGAAGGCCGGGAACCCCTTCCAGACAAAGCAGGGGAGTCGACCCTCCTGTCCAGATCAGGAGGGTAGAAGAGGCTCAGAGGAAGTGTTGCCAGAAAACTTCGGTGTTCCTCTCGAGGGAGACCGGGATGTCGGGGCACTTTGTGGGTCGCATCAAGGGTGACAAGTACCGTTTCGAACTCCAATTCCTAAAGTGGGACTTCTCCTGAGACGCTGTAGCGGCACAGGGCTACATCTTGCGATGACGGGGGAACCACGTGGTTTTTCTCGAGGTGTAGCAGGATTCTCGAATTACGACGGGGAATTCAGGATGCTTCTTGTGTAGGCCCAGGGAAGTCCAATCTTCCATTCGAGTTGCGAAGGAAAGCTGGGGATTGCTCTCGAGTGACTGCAGGGCCAATAGACCTCATCTAGGCTTGTGTCCAGAAGCCAGTGTTCCTCTCCAGGGGCGACAGGGATCTCGGGGTTGCATTCCAGACACACCCGGGAGACAGGCATCCATCTCGAGTGGAAGCAAAGAACCCCGCTCTGCTCTCGAGTCGCGACGGGTATCTCTTGGAGCTCACTGGGTGGACTAAAGGGAGTCAAGCCTCCTGAGGCTTTTGGAGAGAGGTCGCGAGATTGGTCTCTAGGCCATGCAGGAGACGAAGGCCCTCATCTCGCGATGACGGGGGAGTCTTGGGGTTGTTCTCGAGCGGCGGCCCCAGTGTGCGCTTTCTCACGAGGTACGACGGCGAGGTCAGTGAGCCTCTCGTGGGGCGCCAGGGAAGTCGGGTCTCCATGCGAGTGGCGAGGGCGGCGCGTCATTGCTCTCGAGCCATGGTAGCGTGCCGGGGACCAGCCCCGGCTGATCCAGGGTATTCGAAGGAGAGACGGCGTAGGCGAAGATCAGGAAACCACTGCTTAATTAAATGTTAATTAAGGATATAAAGAGTAATAGAATGAGGATAGCTCAGTGAGGAAATTCAGTGGCGAAAAGAGGCTGAATAATTCAGCCAGAAGGTAAGAGAAAGAACGACATGGTGAGACCAAGTTTCGGTGAACAAGGCCCGCACTTTATTTTTCAAAGTAGTTTTTATACCTTAAGTTATGCATAGAGGATAATGGGGGAAGGGGTAGAGTCTTGCAGCAAACCAGGCTTTCTTCCTGCAAACTTATCATATGCAAAAGCTTAGGTGATTTGCATCATCTTCTGGCCCGGAGGCCTGTTAACATTTTAAGACCTTTTCTTCAGAAAACTTATTTTTCTCTAAAGGTGGTTGGTCAGGAGCCACCCTCCAAAAAGCATTAGATAAAGTTGCATTCCTACAGAGCAAAGGTGTGGTGGGCTATAACAAGAAAAAGAATTAACTCAAGGGTCCCAGGTTACAAACATTAAAGCTACTACTTACACCAATTATATTAATCAATACACTGCCAGGGACACAGCAGGTAAGGGATATGGAAACTTAGCAGCAAACAATGGCCCAACAAGTGAAAAACCATTCACCAATACAATTTCTAATCAATCTTGTAACTACTCAAAAGAATTTGTGTTTAGACAGTTTAGAACATCTCCTGCCTCTCACAGTTGGGAGGCTCTGAACAATCACATGTGGCCGGAAAAACCTATTCAGGCAGGCTAGAGGATTTCCAAAGGAGTTTGTAGGTTAAACACTGTCACACCCAGGAATTATTAACTGGAACTGTAAGCTAACTCTTTTTTCAGAGAGAGGTAGTGGGGGAGAGCCCCCGTAAAGTCAGAGGTTTAGGTGCAAGCACAAGCAGAAAGTAGGCAGACTCTGGTTTTGGGGGTATATGCTCGAGAATTTCCAGGGGGACTCCTGAAGCTCGATCCCGCCTTTGCGTATGCCGAGCCTCCTTCCTCATGACCTTTGTCATGGGCGGAGTTCCTCACTGGCTCCCAGCAGTGATAGAATTCCAGTGGAGCTATTCCAGATCCTGAATGATGATGCTGTGGAAAGTGCTGCACTCAATATGCAATATGCAATATGCACTCAATATGCAATATGCCGGCTCACGGCAGTAGGGGAATCTGGCCTCGAGACGTGTTGAAGAAGGTCTCTCGAGGTCTTTCTCGGGTTGAGGCAGGACACCCTGGGGTCCCTCGACTTGTGCAGGTGACCTCAGGGGGCTTCTCATGGTGGCTCTGAGAAGTCAGGGAAACTGGAGGTGGGAGGGGCCTCTCGGCACTCCACTGGGTTTGGTGCATTGGAAGAGGGCCTCATCTCCAGTTGAGGCAGGAACCTCAGGGTTCCTCTGACTTCAGACTCCGACCGCAAGGTCCCTGCAGACTTGGGACAGGAGAGTCAGGCCTCGTCTTGGGTTGAGGCATGGAACTCCGCTTGCCTCTCGAGGTGTTCCCGGGGAGACAGGCCACTTGTCGAGCGGTATTTGGAACCTGGGGGTCTTTTCCCGACGATGCACGGGCGAGTCACTGCCCCTTCGTGTTGACTTCATTCACAGGGTGGAGTTCGAAGAGGTGTCCGGGCATCGGGTTCTTATCAAGAGGGGACCGGGAAATCGGGGTCCTTCGGAATGTGGAACCACCCACGAGGCCACGTCTGGAATGTCGTCGTGAGACCGGCCTCATCCTGAGGTGCGACCGGAAGGCCGGGAACCCCTTCCAGACAAAGCAGGGGAGTCGACCCTCCTGTCCAGATCAGGAGGGTAGAAGAGGCTCAGAGGAAGTGTTGCCAGAAAACTTCGGTGTTCCTCTCGAGGGAGACCGGGATGTCGGGGCACTTTGTGGGTCGCATCAAGGGTGACAAGTACCGTTTCGAACTCCAATTCCTAAAGTGGGACTTCTCCTGAGACGCTGTAGCGGCACAGGGCTACATCTTGCGATGACGGGGGAACCACGTGGTTTTTCTCGAGGTGTAGCAGGATTCTCGAATTACGACGGGGAATTCAGGATGCTTCTTGTGTAGGCCCAGGGAAGTCCAATCTTCCATTCGAGTTGCGAAGGAAAGCTGGGGATTGCTCTCGAGTGACTGCAGGGCCAATAGACCTCATCTAGGCTTGTGTCCAGAAGCCAGTGTTCCTCTCCAGGGGCGACAGGGATCTCGGGGTTGCATTCCAGACACACCCGGGGAGACAGGCATCCATCTCGAGTGGAAGCAAAGAACCCCGCTCTGCTCTCGAGTCGCGACGGGTATCTCTTGGAGCTCACTGGGTGGACTAAAGGGAGTCAAGCCTCCTGAGGCTTTTGGAGAGAGGTCGCGAGATTGGTCTCTAGGCCATGCAGGAGACGAAGGCCCTCATCTCGCGATGACGGGGGAGTCTTGGGGTTGTTCTCGAGCGGCGGCCCCAGTGTGCGCTTTCTCACGAGGTACGACGGCGAGGTCAGTGAGCCTCTCGTGGGGCGCCAGGGAAGTCGGGTCTCCATGCGAGTGGCGAGGGCGAGCGCGTCATTGCTCTCGAGCCATGGTAGCGTGCCGGGGACCAGCCCCGGCTGATCCAGGGTATTCGAAGGAGAGACGGCGTAGGCGAAGATCAGGAAACCACTGCTTAATTAAATGTTAATTAAGGATATAAAGAGTAATAGAATGAGGATAGCTCAGTGAGGAAATTCAGTGGCGAAAAGAGGCTGAATAATTCAGCCAGAAGGTAAGAGAAAGAACGACATGGTGAGACCAAGTTTCGGTGAACAAGGCCCGCACTTTATTTTTCAAAGTAGTTTTTATACCTTAAGTTATGCATAGAGGATAATGGGGGAAGGGGTAGAGTCTTGCAGCAAACCAGGCTTTCTTCCTGCAAACTTATCATATGCAAAAGCTTAGGTGATTTGCATCATCTTCTGGCCCGGAGGCCTGTTAACATTTTAAGACCTTTTCTTCAGAAAACTTATTTTTCTCTAAAGGTGGTTGGTCAGGAGCCACCCTCCAAAAAAGCATTAGATAAAGTTGCATTCCTACAGAGCAAAGGTGTGGTGGGCTATAACAAGAAAAAGAATTAACTCAAGGGTCCCAGGTTACAAACATTAAAGCTACTACTTACACCAATTATATTAATCAATACACTGCCAGGGACACAGCAGGTAAGGGATATGGAAACTTAGCAGCAAACAATGGCCCAACAAGTGAAAAACCATTCACCAATACAATTTCTAATCAATCTTGTAACTACTCAAAAGAATTTGTGTTTAGACAGTTTAGAACATCTCCTGCCTCTCACAGTTGGGAGGCTCTGAACAATCACATGTGGCCGGAAAAACCTATTCAGGCAGGCTAGAGGATTTCCAAAGGAGTTTGTAGGTTAAACACTGTCACACCCAGGAATTATTAACTGGAACTGTAAGCTAACTCTTTTTCAGAGAGAGGTAGTGGGGGAGAGCCCCCGTAAAGTCAGAGGTTTAGGTGCAAGCACAAGCAGAAAGTAGGCAGACTCTGGTTTTGGGGGTATATGCTCGAGAATTTCCAGGGGGACTCCTGAAGCTCGATCCCGCCTTTGCGTATGCCGAGCCTCCTTCCTCATGACCTTTGTCATGGGCGGAGTTCCTCACTGGCTCCCAGCAGTGATAGAATTCCAGTGGAGCTATTCCAGATCCTGAATGATGATGCTGTGGAAAGTGCTGCACTCAATATGCAATATGCAATATGCACTCAATATGCAATATGCCGGCTCACGGCAGTAGGGGAATCTGGCCTCGAGACGTGTTGAAGAAGGTCTCTCGAGGTCTTTCTCGGGTTGAGGCAGGACACCCTGGGGTCCCTCGACTTGTGCAGGTGACCTCAGGGGCTTCTCATGGTGGCTCTGAGAAGTCAGGGAAACTGGAGGTGGGAGGGGCCTCTCGGCACTCCACTGGGTTTGGTGCATTGGAAGAGGGCCTCATCTCCAGTTGAGGCAGGAACCTCAGGGTTCCTCTGACTTCAGACTCCGACCGCAAGGTCCCTGCAGACTTGGGACAGGAGAGTCAGGCCTCGTCTTGGGTTGAGGCATGGAACTCCGCTTGCCTCTCGAGGTGTTCCCGGGGAGACAGGCCACTTGTCGAGCGGTATTTGGAACCTGGGGGTCTTTTCCCGACGATGCACGGGCGAGTCACTGCCCCTTCGTGTTGACTTCATTCACAGGGTGGAGTTCGAAGAGGTGTCCGGGCATCGGGTTCTTATCAAGAGGGGACCGGGAAATCGGGGTCCTTCGGAATGTGGAACCACCCACGAGGCCACGTCTGGAATGTCGTCGTGAGACCGGCCTCATCCTGAGGTGCGACCGGAAGGCCGGGAACCCCTTCCAGACAAAGCAGGGAGTCGACCCTCCTGTCCAGATCAGGAGGGTAGAAGAGGCTCAGAGGAAGTGTTGCCAGAAAACTTCGGTGTTCCTCTCGAGGGAGACCGGGATGTCGGGGCACTTTGTGGGTCGCATCAAGGGTGACAAGTACCGTTTCGAACTCCAATTCCTAAAGTGGGACTTCTCCTGAGACGCTGTAGCGGCACAGGGCTACATCTTGCGATGACGGGGGAACCACGTGGTTTTTCTCGAGGTGTAGCAGGATTCTCGAATTACGACGGGGAATTCAGGATGCTTCTTGTGTAGGCCCAGGGAAGTCCAATCTTCCATTCGAGTTGCGAAGGAAAGCTGGGGATTGCTCTCGAGTGACTGCAGGGCCAATAGACCTCATCTAGGCTTGTGTCCAGAAGCCAGTGTTCCTCTCCAGGGGCGACAGGGATCTCGGGGTTGCATTCCAGACACACCCGGGAGACAGGCATCCATCTCGAGTGGAAGCAAAGAACCCCGCTCTGCTCTCGAGTCGCGACGGGTATCTCTTGGAGCTCACTGGGTGGACTAAAGGGAGTCAAGCCTCCTGAGGCTTTTGGAGAGAGGTCGCGAGATTGGTCTCTAGGCCATGCAGGAGACGAAGGCCCTCATCTCGCGATGACGGGGGAGTCTTGGGGTTGTTCTCGGCGGCGGCCCCAGTGTGCGCTTTCTCACGAGGTACGACGGCGAGGTCAGTGAGCCTCTCGTGGGGCGCCAGGGAAGTCGGGTCTCCATGCGAGTGGCGAGGGCGAGCGCGTCATTGCTCTCGAGCCATGGTAGCGTGCCGGGGACCAGCCCCGGCTGATCCAGGGTATTCGAAGGAGAGACGGCGTAGGCGAAGATCAGGAAACCACTGCTTAATTAAATGTTAATTAAGGATATAAAGAGTAATAGAATGAGGATAGCTCAGTGAGGAAATTCAGTGGCGAAAAGAGGCTGAATAATTCAGCCAGAAGGTAAGAGAAAGAACGACATGGTGAGACCAAGTTTCGGTGAACAAGGCCCGCACTTTATTTTTCAAAGTAGTTTTTATACCTTAAGTTATGCATAGAGGATAATGGGGAAGGGGTAGAGTCTTGCAGCAAACCAGGCTTTCTTCCTGCAAACTTATCATATGCAAAAGCTTAGGTGATTTGCATCATCTTCTGGCCCGGAGGCCTGTTAACATTTTAAGACCTTTTCTTCAGAAAACTTATTTTTCTCTAAAGGTGGTTGGTCAGGAGCCACCCTCCAAAAAAGCATTAGATAAAGTTGCATTCCTACAGAGCAAAGGTGTGGTGGGCTATAACAAGAAAAAGAATTAACTCAAGGGTCCCAGGTTACAAACATTAAAGCTACTACTTACACCAATTATATTAATCAATACACTGCCAGGGACACAGCAGGTAAGGGATATGGAAACTTAGCAGCAAACAATGGCCCAACAAGTGAAAAACCATTCACCAATACAATTTCTAATCAATCTTGTAACTACTCAAAAGAATTTGTGTTTAGACAGTTTAGAACATCTCCTGCCTCTCACAGTTGGGAGGCTCTGAACAATCACATGTGGCCGGAAAAACCTATTCAGGCAGGCTAGAGGATTTCAAAGGAGTTTGTAGGTTAAACACTGTCACACCCAGGAATTATTAACTGGAACTGTAAGCTAACTCTTTTTCAGAGAGAGGTAGTGGGGGAGAGCCCCCGTAAAGTCAGAGGTTTAGGTGCAAGCACAAGCAGAAAGTAGGCAGACTCTGGTTTTGGGGGTATATGCTCGAGAATTTCCAGGGGGACTCCTGAAGCTCGATCCCGCCTTTGCGTATGCCGAGCCTCCTTCCTCATGACCTTTGTCATGGGCGGAGTTCCTCACTGGCTCCCAGCAGTGATAGAATTCCAGTGGAGCTATTCCAGATCCTGAATGATGATGCTGTGGAAAGTGCTGCACTCAATATGCAATATGCAATATGCACTCAATATGCAATATGCCGGCTCACGGCAGTAGGGGAATCTGGCCTCGAGACGTGTTGAAGAAGGTCTCTCGAGGTCTTTCTCGGGTTGAGGCAGGACACCCTGGGGTCCCTCGACTTGTGCAGGTGACCTCAGGGGGCTTCTCATGGTGGCTCTGAGAAGTCAGGGAAACTGGAGGTGGGAGGGGCCTCTCGGCACTCCACTGGGTTTGGTGCATTGGAAGAGGGCCTCATCTCCAGTTGAGGCAGGAACCTCAGGGTTCCTCTGACTTCAGACTCCGACCGCAAGGTCCCTGCAGACTTGGGACAGGAGAGTCAGGCCTCGTCTTGGGTTGAGGCATGGAACTCCGCTTGCCTCTCGAGGTGTTCCCGGGGAGACAGGCCACTTGTCGAGCGGTATTTGGAACCTGGGGGTCTTTTCCCGACGATGCACGGGCGAGTCACTGCCCCTTCGTGTTGACTTCATTCACAGGGTGGAGTTCGAAGAGGTGTCCGGGCATCGGGTTCTTATCAAGAGGGGACCGGGAAATCGGGGTCCTTCGGAATGTGGAACCACCCACGAGGCCACGTCTGGAATGTCGTCGTGAGACCGGCCTCATCCTGAGGTGCGACCGGAAGGCCGGGAACCCCTTCCAGACAAAGCAGGGGAGTCGACCCTCCTGTCCAGATCAGGAGGGTAGAAGAGGCTCAGAGGAAGTGTTGCCAGAAAACTTCGGTGTTCCTCTCGAGGGAGACCGGGATGTCGGGGCACTTTGTGGGTCGCATCAAGGGTGACAAGTACCGTTTCGAACTCCAATTCCTAAAGTGGGACTTCTCCTGAGACGCTGTAGCGGCACAGGGCTACATCTTGCGATGACGGGGGAACCACGTGGTTTTTCTCGAGGTGTAGCAGGATTCTCGAATTACGACGGGGAATTCAGGATGCTTCTTGTGTAGGCCCAGGGAAGTCCAATCTTCCATTCGAGTTGCGAAGGAAAGCTGGGGATTTCTCTCGAGTGACTGCAGGGCCAATAGACCTCATCTAGGCTTGTGTCCAGAAGCCAGTGTTCCTCTCCAGGGGCGACAGGGATCTCGGGGTTGCATTCCAGACACACCCGGGGAGACAGGCATCCATCTCGAGTGGAAGCAAAGAACCCCGCTCTGCTCTCGAGTCGCGACGGGTATCTCTTGGAGCTCACTGGGTGGACTAAAGGGAGTCAAGCCTCCTGAGGCTTTTGGAGAGAGGTCGCGAGATTGGTCTCTAGGCCATGCAGGAGACGAAGGCCCTCATCTCGCGATGACGGGGGAGTCTTGGGGTTGTTCTCGAGCGGCGGCCCCAGTGTGCGCTTTCTCACGAGGTACGACGGCGAGGTCAGTGAGCCTCTCGTGGGGCGCCAGGGAAGTCGGGTCTCCATGCGAGTGGCGAGGGCGAGCGCGTCATTGCTCTCGAGCCATGGTAGCGTGCCGGGGACCAGCCCCGGCTGATCCAGGGTATTCGAAGGAGAGACGGCGTAGGCGAAGATCAGGAAACCACTGCTTAATTAAATGTTAATTAAGGATATAAAGAGTAATAGAATGAGGATAGCTCAGTGAGGAAATTCAGTGGCGAAAAGAGGCTGAATAATTCAGCCAGAAGGTAAGAGAAAGAACGACATGGTGAGACCAAGTTTCGGTGAACAAGGCCCGCACTTTATTTTTCAAAGTAGTTTTTATACCTTAAGTTATGCATAGAGGATAATGGGGGAAGGGGTAGAGTCTTGCAGCAAACCAGGCTTTCTTCCTGCAAACTTATCATATGCAAAAGCTTAGGTGATTTGCATCATCTTCTGGCCCGGAGGCCTGTTAACATTTTAAGACCTTTTCTTCAGAAACCTTATTTTTCTCTAAAGGTGGTTGGTCAGGAGCCACCCTCCAAAAAAGCATTAGATAAAGTTGCATTCCTACAGAGCAAAGGTGTGGTGGGCTATAACAAGAAAAAGAATTAACTCAAGGGTCCCAGGTTACAAACATTAAAGCTACTACTTACACCAATTATATTAATCAATACACTGCCAGGGACACAGCAGGTAAGGGATATGGAAACTTAGCAGCAAACAATGGCCCAACAAGTGAAAAACCATTCACCAATACAATTTCTAATCAATCTTGTAACTACTCAAAAGAATTTGTGTTTAGACAGTTTAGAACATCTCCTGCCTCTCACAGTTGGGAGGCTCTGAACAATCACATGTGGCCGGAAAAACCTATTCAGGCAGGCTAGAGGATTTCCAAAGGAGTTTGTAGGTTAAACACTGTCACACCCAGGAATTATTAACTGGAACTGTAAGCTAACTCTTTTTCAGAGAGAGGTAGTGGGGGAGAGCCCCCGTAAAGTCAGAGGTTTAGGTGCAAGCACAAGCAGAAAGTAGGCAGACTCTGGTTTTGGGGGTATATGCTCGAGAATTTCCAGGGGGACTCCTGAAGCTCGATCCCGCCTTTGCGTATGCCGAGCCTCCTTCCTCATGACCTTTGTCATGGGCGGAGTTCCTCACTGGCTCCCAGCAGTGATAGAATTCCAGTGGAGCTATTCCAGATCCTGAATGATGATGCTGTGGAAAGTGCTGCACTCAATATGCAATATGCAATATGCACTCAATATGCAATATGCCGGCTCACGGCAGTAGGGGAATCTGGCCTCGAGACGTGTTGAAGAAGGTCTCTCGAGGTCTTTCTCGGGTTGAGGCAGGACACCCTGGGGTCCCTCGACTTGTGCAGGTGACCTCAGGGGGCTTCTCATGGTGGCTCTGAGAAGTCAGGGAAACTGGAGGTGGGAGGGGCCTCTCGGCACTCCACTGGGTTTGGTGCATTGGAAGAGGGCCTCATCTCCAGTTGAGGCAGGAACCTCAGGGTTCCTCTGACTTCAGACTCCGACCGCAAGGTCCCTGCAGACTTGGGACAGGAGAGTCAGGCCTCGTCTTGGGTTGAGGCATGGAACTCCGCTTGCCTCTCGAGGTGTTCCCGGGGAGACAGGCCACTTGTCGAGCGGTATTTGGAACCTGGGGGTCTTTTCCCGACGATGCACGGGCGAGTCACTGCCCCTTCGTGTTGACTTCATTCACAGGGTGGAGTTCGAAGAGGTGTCCGGGCATCGGGTTCTTATCAAGAGGGGACCGGGAAATCGGGGTCCTTCGGAATGTGGAACCACCCACGAGGCCACGTCTGGAATGTCGTCGTGAGACCGGCCTCATCCTGAGGTGCGACCGGAAGGCCGGGAACCCCTTCCAGACAAAGCAGGGGAGTCGACCCTCCTGTCCAGATCAGGAGGGTAGAAGAGGCTCAGAGGAAGTGTTGCCAGAAAACTTCGGTGTTCCTCTCGAGGGAGACCGGGATGTCGGGGCACTTTGTGGGTCGCATCAAGGGTGACAAGTACCGTTTCGAACTCCAATTCCTAAAGTGGGACTTCTCCTGAGACGCTGTAGCGGCACAGGGCTACATCTTGCGATGACGGGGGAACCACGTGGTTTTTCTCGAGGTGTAGCAGGATTCTCGAATTACGACGGGGAATTCAGGATGCTTCTTGTGTAGGCCCAGGGAAGTCCAATCTTCCATTCGAGTTGCGAAGGAAAGCTGGGGATTGCTCTCGAGTGACTGCAGGGCCAATAGACCTCATCTAGGCTTGTGTCCAGAAGCCAGTGTTCCTCTCCAGGGGCGACAGGGATCTCGGGGTTGCATTCCAGACACACCCGGGGAGACAGGCATCCATCTCGAGTGGAAGCAAAGAACCCCGCTCTGCTCTCGAGTCGCGACGGGTATCTCTTGGAGCTCACTGGGTGGACTAAAGGGAGTCAAGCCTCCTGAGGCTTTTGGAGAGAGGTCGCGAGATTGGTCTCTAGGCCATGCAGGAGACGAAGGCCCTCATCTCGCGATGACGGGGAGTCTTGGGGTTGTTCTCGAGCGGCGGCCCCAGTGTGCGCTTTCTCACGAGGTACGACGGCGAGGTCAGTGAGCCTCTCGTGGGGCGCCAGGGAAGTCGGGTCTCCATGCGAGTGGCGAGGCGAGCGCGTCATTGCTCTCGAGCCATGGTAGCGTGCCGGGGACCAGCCCCGGCTGATCCAGGGTATTCGAAGGAGAGACGGCGTAGGCGAAGATCAGGAAACCACTGCTTAATTAAATGTTAATTAAGGATATAAAGAGTAATAGAATGAGGATAGCTCAGTGAGGAAATTCAGTGGCGAAAAGAGGCTGAATAATTCAGCCAGAAGGTAAGAGAAAGAACGACATGGTGAGACCAAGTTTCGGTGAACAAGGCCCGCACTTTATTTTTCAAAGTAGTTTTTATACCTTAAGTTATGCATAGAGGATAATGGGGGAAGGGGTAGAGTCTTGCAGCAAACCAGGCTTTCTTCCTGCAAACTTATCATATGCAAAAGCTTAGGTGATTTGCATCATCTTCTGGCCCGGAGGCCTGTTAACATTTTAAGACCTTTTCTTCAGAAACCTTATTTTTCTCTAAAGGTGGTTGGTCAGGAGCCACCCTCCAAAAAAGCATTAGATAAAGTTGCATTCCTACAGAGCAAAGGTGTGGTGGGCTATAACAAGAAAAAGAATTAACTCAAGGGTCCCAGGTTACAAACATTAAAGCTACTACTTACACCAATTATATTAATCAATACACTGCCAGGGACACAGCAGGTAAGGGATATGGAAACTTAGCAGCAAACAATGGCCCAACAAGTGAAAAACCATTCACCAATACAATTTCTAATCAATCTTGTAACTACTCAAAAGAATTTGTGTTTAGACAGTTTAGAACATCTCCTGCCTCTCACAGTTGGGAGGCTCTGAACAATCACATGTGGCCGGAAAAACCTATTCAGGCAGGCTAGAGGATTTCCAAAGGAGTTTGTAGGTTAAACACTGTCACACCCAGGAATTATTAACTGGAACTGTAAGCTAACTCTTTTTTCAGAGAGAGGTAGTGGGGGAGAGCCCCCCGTAAAGTCAGAGGTTTAGGTGCAAGCACAAGCAGAAAGTAGGCAGACTCTGGTTTTGGGGGTATATGCTCGAGAATTTCCAGGGGGACTCCTGAAGCTCGATCCCGCCTTTGCGTATGCCGAGCCTCCTTCCTCATGACCTTTGTCATGGGCGGAGTTCCTCACTGGCTCCCAGCAGTGATAGAATTCCAGTGGAGCTATTCCAGATCCTGAATGATGATGCTGTGGAAAGTGCTGCACTCAATATGCAATATGCAATATGCACTCAATATGCAATATGCCGGCTCACGGCAGTAGGGGAATCTGGCCTCGAGACGTGTTGAAGAAGGTCTCTCGAGGTCTTTCTCGGGTTGAGGCAGGACACCCTGGGGTCCCTCGACTTGTGCAGGTGACCTCAGGGGGCTTCTCATGGTGGCTCTGAGAAGTCAGGGAAACTGGAGGTGGGAGGGGCCTCTCGGCACTCCACTGGGTTTGGTGCATTGGAAGAGGGCCTCATCTCCAGTTGAGGCAGGAACCTCAGGGTTCCTCTGACTTCAGACTCCGACCGCAAGGTCCCTGCAGACTTGGGACAGGAGAGTCAGGCCTCGTCTTGGGTTGAGGCATGGAACTCCGCTTGCCTCTCGAGGTGTTCCCGGGAGACAGGCCACTTGTCGAGCGGTATTTGGAACCTGGGGGTCTTTTCCCGACGATGCACGGGCGAGTCACTGCCCCTTCGTGTTGACTTCATTCACAGGGTGGAGTTCGAAGAGGTGTCCGGGCATCGGGTTCTTATCAAGAGGGGACCGGGAAATCGGGGTCCTTCGGAATGTGGAACCACCCACGAGGCCACGTCTGGAATGTCGTCGTGAGACCGGCCTCATCCTGAGGTGCGACCGGAAGGCCGGGAACCCCTTCCAGACAAAGCAGGGGAGTCGACCCTCCTGTCCAGATCAGGAGGGTAGAAGAGGCTCAGAGGAAGTGTTGCCAGAAAACTTCGGTGTTCCTCTCGAGGGAGACCGGGATGTCGGGGCACTTTGTGGGTCGCATCAAGGGTGACAAGTACCGTTTCGAACTCCAATTCCTAAAGTGGGACTTCTCCTGAGACGCTGTAGCGGCACAGGGCTACATCTTGCGATGACGGGGGAACCACGTGGTTTTTCTCGAGGTGTAGCAGGATTCTCGAATTACGACGGGGAATTCAGGATGCTTCTTGTGTAGGCCCAGGGAAGTCCAATCTTCCATTCGAGTTGCGAAGGAAAGCTGGGGATTTCTCTCGAGTGACTGCAGGGCCAATAGACCTCATCTAGGCTTGTGTCCAGAAGCCAGTGTTCCTCTCCAGGGGCGACAGGGATCTCGGGGTTGCATTCCAGACACACCCGGGGAGACAGGCATCCATCTCGAGTGGAAGCAAAGAACCCCGCTCTGCTCTCGAGTCGCGACGGGTATCTCTTGGAGCTCACTGGGTGGACTAAAGGGAGTCAAGCCTCCTGAGGCTTTTGGAGAGAGGTCGCGAGATTGGTCTCTAGGCCATGCAGGAGACGAAGGCCCTCATCTCGCGATGACGGGGGAGTCTTGGGGTTGTTCTCGAGCGGCGGCCCCAGTGTGCGCTTTCTCACGAGGTACGACGGCGAGGTCAGTGAGCCTCTCGTGGGGCGCCAGGGAAGTCGGGTCTCCATGCGAGTGGCGAGGGCGAGCGCGTCATTGCTCTCGAGCCATGGTAGCGTGCCGGGGACCAGCCCCGGCTGATCCAGGGTATTCGAAGGAGAGACGGCGTAGGCGAAGATCAGGAAACCACTGCTTAATTAAATGTTAATTAAGGATATAAAGAGTAATAGAATGAGGATAGCTCAGTGAGGAAATTCAGTGGCGAAAAGAGGCTGAATAATTCAGCCAGAAGGTAAGAAGAAAGAACGACATGGTGAGACCAAGTTTCGGTGAACAAGGCCCGCACTTTATTTTTCAAAGTAGTTTTTATACCTTAAGTTATGCATAGAGGATAATGGGGGAAGGGGTAGAGTCTTGCAGCAAACCAGGCTTTCTTCCTGCAAACTTATCATATGCAAAAGCTTAGGTGATTTGCATCATCTTCTGGCCCGGAGGCCTGTTAACATTTTAAGACCTTTTCTTCAGAAAACTTATTTTTCTCTAAAGGTGGTTGGTCAGGAGCCACCCTCAAAAAGCATTAGATAAAGTTGCATTCCTACAGAGCAAAGGTGTGGTGGGCTATAACCAAGAAAAGAATTAACTCAAGGGGGTCAGGTTACAAACATTAAAGC